>NC_047667.1:1436083-1736083 GCF_011762505.2 Arvicanthis niloticus
TAAAGAATGTGAGCTGGGAACTCAAAATATTCTGGCCGAGCTAGGTGAGTTGGGGTACCGGGCTTCTGCTAAAAAAGCACAGCTATGCCAGATGGAGGTAACCTATGTAGGGTACACTCTAAAAGATGGATGAAGATGGCTCACTGAAGCTAGGGAACAGACAGTGCTGCAGATCCCAACCCCAACCACCCCTCGCCAGGTAAGAGAGTTCCTGGGAACTGTGGGGTTCTATAGACTCTGGATCCCAGGGTTTGCTACTCTAGCAGCCCCACTCCACCCCCTGACCAAAGAGAATGGGGAATTCATTTGGACTGAAGAACATCAATCAGCCTTTAAGACTCTCAAAAAGGCATTGTTACAAGACCCTGCCTTGGCATTGCCTGACTTAAATAAGCCCTTTACCTTATATGTTGACGAACGAAAGGGAATCGCCAGAGGGGTCCTTACTCAGATATTAGGACCCTGGAAATGGCCGGTAGCTTATCTGTCTAAGAAATTAGATCCTGTGGCCAGTGGATGGCCTTCTTGCCTACAAGCGATAGCAGCAATAGCTGTGCTGGTGAAAGATGCTGATAAGCTAACTTTGGGCCAGAGTATGACTGTAGTGGCCTCCCACACCCTAGGAAGCGTTATCAGACAGCCGCCAGATCATTGGATGACCAACGCCTGGATGACCCACTATCAAAGCTTGTTGCTGACTGAATGGGTAACTTTTGCACCTCCGGCTATCCTTAATCCTGCCACCCTGCTGCCTGAGACTGGTAAGACCCCAGTACATCAATGTGAAGTAATATTGGCTGAAGAAACATGAACTAGGACGGACTTGACTGATCAGCCGGGGTCTGGGGCAACAGCCTGGTACACAGATGGAAGCAGCTTTGTGGTAGAAGGTAAGCATAGAGCGGGAGCAGCAGTAGTGAATGGGAAGTCTGTCATATGGGTCAGCAGCCTGCCTGAAGGGACATCGGCCCAAAAAGCAGAGCTTATAGCCTGAATTCAGGCTCTGAGTCTGGCTGAGGGGAAGACTATTGACATTTACACAAATAGCCAGTATGCTTTTGCAACGGCTCATGTCCATGGGGCAATTTATAAACAACAAGGACTGCTGACATATGCTGGTAAATAATTAAAAACAAAGAAGAAATTCTTAGCTTATTAGAAGCTATCCATTTGCCTCACAAAATGGCGATCATACATTGCCCAGGACACCAAAAAGGGGAAAGACCCATAGGAAGAGAGAACTGGATGGCTGATGAAGCTGCCAAGACGGCAGCTCAAGGACCTATGATTCTAACCATGATGGTTCTGAACTTGGGGGGAGAACAGCCGATAATGCCCCTCAACGAAGTAGAAGGGTTCACCTACTTGACCCATATACATGCCCTTAATCATTTAGGGCCGAAAATGATGATTGGATTAGCAGCTAAATCTCCATACTCTATTCCGAGGTCTAGACAGATAGCAGAAAAAATAGTAAAAAACTGCAGAGCCTGTGCCCTGACAAATGCAGGGTTGAGTAAACTCCAAGCAGGAAAACACCTCTGTGGTACCCAGCCTGGAACCTTTTGGGAAGTAGATTTCACTGAAATAAAACCTGCCCGATATGGCAATAAATATCTTCTAGTTTTCATAGACACCTTTTCAGGATGGGTAGAGGCATTTTCTACCAGAAAAGAGACAGCTAATGTGGTAGCCAAGAAGATCATTGAAGAAATCTTTCCTCGGTTTGGGATTCCTTGGGTAATTGGGTCAGACAATGGGCCTGCCTTTGTCGCCCAGGTAAGTCAGGGTTTGGCCAGACAGCTGAGGATAAATTGGAAATTTCATTGTGCTTATAGGTCCCAGAGCTCAGGTCAGGTAGAAAGAATGAATAGAACATTAAAAGAAACCTTGACTAAACTGGCCTTAGAGACTAGTGGAGAAGATTGGACAGCCCTTCTCCCCCTTGCCCTGTTTAGGGTGCATAATACCCCAGGATTCTTAGGCCTCACACCCTTCGAGTTGATGTTTGGGGTGCCCCCACCCATCTATGAGACTTTACAAAATAATGCTCGTCCTGATGATCCCTCTATTCCCCCACCTCACCTTTTAGCCTGGCTAAAAGCTCTTGAGAGTGTCAGGAAAGAGGCCTGGAAACAGCTTAATGACTACACTGCTGTCGACCTACAAGTGCCACACCAGCTCGAGGTCAGAGATGCAATCCTGGTGAGGAGACACAGAGTGGGAAACCTTGAGCCACGGTGGAAAGAACCTTATCTGGTACTATTGACGACTCCAACCGCCATTGATGTGGAAGAGATCCCCACCTGGGTTCACGAGTCACATGAGAGGGGCCAAATGGGGTATCCGATTCTGTTTCTAATCATGACCCTGGGCTTCTCTTAACCATTACATTAGACTTAAAATAGGGAGCCCTTCACCAGTACCCATAGGACCCAACAAGGTTCTCCGGGGGCAAGGCCCCCCTGCCAAGCCCCTTATCTTAACCCCAGCCCCAACCATGTTGGTAACCACTGCTGACTTTTAAAATTTTACCCCTTCACAAAGCTTTTGGACATCTGCCACTATTCCTTAATCATCAATGGGACAACAACTAGTTAATCTAGTCACTGGAGCATTCCAGGCCTTGAATAATACAAACGCTGATTCTGCTAGATCATGTTGGCTGTGTTTGGCAGTGGCACCCCCAGATTATGATGGAGTCACTATGAGTGGTATCTTTAACAACACTACTTCCCAACATTCCTGCACCTGGGGAACAAGACAGAAATTAACTTTAACTAAAGTGTCAGGGATAATGACTGGCCTTTGCCCGGGTGTCCCACCTGCCTCTCATGAACATCTGTGTAATCAGACAATATCTTGTCTGAAAACATCAGTTTCCTTTTATTTGGTGCCAGAACCCAATCAGTGGTTGGCCTGCAATACTGGGCTCACCCCTTGTGTATCCACGAGTGTATTTGAACAAACTACAGATTTTTTGTGTGCTTGTACATGGACCTACAGTAAGCCATAAACATTTCATCCAATACCAAACTGTTTATTCAGTTAATAAGCTTTAAGCACAGTGCTCCATCTTCTCTGAAGGATATGGTTCCCTGGACCAAACAAACACTGAACAGGTTCATCTGACCAGATCATCTGTGCATTATTTGGTACTGCCAAAATCATATCCCTTTGAACTCACTGACCATCCTGAAGACGGGCTTTCCTCCAACCACATCATTACAGATTGTGCAAGTGCCCTTTTACACCTTCAGGCCAGTCTCTACCTATATGCATATGTGATGGTGAAGAAAAAACAACAGTGTCTCAAACAAGAGGGAAGGCAGATCTGGCCCATGAGTTTGTCCTCTGACCTCTTTGTCTCCTATACATGTATTCACAAACACATGTACAGTTAAAAAATACTATAGAAAAAAAGGTATTTCTGTATTAATGTGCCTATTTGATTTTCATGAAATTCTGTGGAATTTATATGTGATCCTGTCAGAAAAGCCAAAAATTGTGTACTTTTGCTCTAATAACAAAACACTTAGAGCTGGGTTGTATCTAAGTGTGTACATGTTTGTGTGTGCGTGTGTCCTTTAAAATTACGTACTGAAGTTCTCATTGCCAAAAAGAATCTTTGAGAGTTCAATAATAACATGATGGAAGACAGCATGTGATGAAACTAACATTCTCATAAAAAGAAGGAAATATTCTCTTCTTTTCCAATCTATAAGGTTACAGATTGATGACAACAATCTGAATCCAGCACATTGAACTCATATTTCCAATCTTGCAAGCCAAGTAGTAAATATCTGTTGATTTATTTGCCCGGCCTATAGTAGTTTTATAACAACAGCATGAAAAACAAAATGCAATTTCCCTAAATTGATTGTTAACAATATATATGTTTAATATCAATTTATATAATGCCAGTTAAAACATTAGTTTGTGACTAGAACCACCAATATATAAAAATGCATGAAATGAATGAACAGAAACTGCCATAGTTACTTTTGGTCAAACCCAGAGCTATGATTAGGTGTATTTCAAATCTAAGTTACTTATCTCAGCCACTTTATGTATTTGACACATAATAATTAGAAATACATACACATATAAATGCACATATACACTAACATACTTCAACATACTTCGTGTGTGGGGGGAGGGAGGGAGGGAGGGAGAGAGAGAGAGAGAGAGAGAGAGAGAGAGAGAGAGAGAGAGAGAGAAAGAGAGAAGGAATTTCTCAGCCACTCTATCTTCTGAAATAAAACATGCTGTTCTTTTGATGGGAGTAAGTATTTCAAATCTTTTGTGAAAGTTCCCACTAAACATCAAGTTTCTGCCCAGGAATCAAACTCCATGTCAGCAGTGAAGACTTGGCATGTAGGAAGTACTCAAAAAAAATGCATATGGAGTTTTGTGAAAATAGCAAACACACCTTAGTCCCTGACAAAAGGCAGAGAAGAAAAATTGCTAGAAGGTGGTTGAGCTCCTAAAGAATTCTTATATAAGGATTCCGGATGATAATGCTTAACCCTGATGTAAGTGTGGAAAGTATGGATCATTGTGTGTAAAGGTCTTGCACTCAGGATAAGCATTATGGTAGACTGAAACTCATGAATCATGTGGTCAACCCCAGGAATTTAAGGTATATTTTAAGACCAAGATCATACCAAGAGAAAAATATTTATTGCTATCTTCTGATATCCTGGTATCTTACTAAGCTTACTCTACATAGAATCTGTTATTCCATCTTTGAGTACTCTCCTGAGCATCCTCTTTGGTCTTGGCAAGTCTAATAAAATGACTTTAGAGTCTGTGGTTCCAGGTTAAAATCCAGGTCTTCCATCCAACCGTTTGTAATTCAAGACTCATTTTGCTGAGGTTGTCTCCTTTAATTGGGTCTCCAAATAGACTGTTAATTAAGCTTATATTTCAGTACCTAACAATGTTATTTGTTATTATAGCCATGTTAATTGTAATTAAATAGCCTAACTCATTGGCTACAGCCACTTCAGTGGAATTCATATATATATATATGTGTATATGTATATGTATATGTATATGTATATGTATATGTATATGTATATATATGGGTGGATGGATAGAGAGACAGACAGACAGACAGATAGATAACATACAACCTAGCTCTAGAATTAGCTTACATCGATGACCACATACTCTTGTCTACTTAGCTAAGTAATCTCTATAATTCATGGTTCTAGGAGTCAACAAACCTCAGACCAAGGATTCAGTAACAACTACTATTAGTTTAGCCTGCTTCTACACTGCATGTCTTTGAACAAAATGTGCTCACGTCCTCAGGCACCTAACAATGCATTAATTATCTGGTGAGAACCAGACACTGAGAGTTGCTGAGGAAATTGTAACTTCTTAAAGGTAAAGGAAGAGAATCAGTAAGAGAGAGAGAAAAACATCTTTATGGATGCCAACTTTAAAAACTTCTATTGACAAGTATTTTGCATTCAATGTTCATTGAAATAAACCTGACTGACATGTTAATGAATATTAACACGTGCATTTTTATAGACAAGGATGTGGGGCTGAATGACATGAAGTAACTGCCATTTGTATTGACTGTAATTGTTTTCTATATTAGGTATTTTCACATTTTTGGCATTTTACTCAAATAATAAGAATAAAGACACTTGGATTTTAAAGCAGCAAGAAAGCAATCAAAAAGTAAAACAAATTTCAAAAATATAGTGCAAACAGTAGCAGCTCACCTGAGCAGGAGAGTACTCAGGGGTCTCAGGTTGTTTTATTTCACCCTTTATGGAAATCTAGGGGAAGTAAGACAGTTGCCAAGATGTATATTATGAACAGCTTCTATTAGTTTGGCGGGCTTGAATTATGCAAGTCTTATGAACTGTACACATAGTTTTCTAAGATGTACCTGACATTAGTTGTATTCATGTCCAATTAAGCATGGCCAAAATAGAATTTTCTCTTATAGTTTACATTACTCCTACTGCATTTAAACTCATAGATCATCCTGTTTTCAATTGGATATGATCTGGAATACATTTTATTTGAAATGCTTCATTAAAAGTTCTTGTTTGTTGTTAGAGAAGACATTGTTCAAAGTGTGATATTCATGTAACTCAATACAGACTTGGTCATAAATCATTATATGTACCAATAGGACAATCTTTTTTATATATGGTATGTAAAGGTAAGGTTGTTAAGTTTTCACATGGATTGTTAAAAGGATACCTACACAATCCATGATAAGTGGAGTTCCAAGTTTCTAAAATGTTCTCAGTGTTTACATGGCTAGTTGTAGTCTAGTGCTTACTTATGAGTACATGTACAGGAATGCTATCAATCAAAGTTTCTCTATTTTTTTAATCTCTTTGCCTTGTCTGAATATACTTAAGGAAATAGCAACATAAAATGCTGCTGATTATCTGGTTACCAATTAGCTAATGAATGATATATGCCGATACTACCCTATGTATGTGGTACCTTAGGTTGAGGCATTTTGCTGCCTTTTGTTTTTTTGCTAATATTATTCACACCAGATTACAATCATCCTACTTACATAAAATTATATGATTATATATTTATATCTCAATTTCTATTGATATACATATATGTTATATGTATCTATATGTTGATATATGTGTAATAATATTAATTGTTTGGTTTTCACTTAAAAATGAAATTTGTGCTGGGCAGTGGTGGCACATGCCTTTAATCCCAGCACTTGGGAGGCAAAGGCAAGCAGATTTCTGAGTTTGAGACCAGCCTGACTTACAGAGTGAGTTCCAGGACAGCTGGGGCTTCAAGGAGAAACCCTGTCTCAGGAAACAAAAAAAAAAAAAAAAAAAAAAAAAAAAAAAAAGAAATTTGTTAGCGAAGACTAAAGAATATTTGGAGAAGGGAGAGAGAGATAGAGATAGAGAGAGAGAGAGAGAGAGAGAGAGAGAGAGAGAGAGAGAGAGAGAGAGAGAGATAGGAGAGAGAGCCAAGGATAATTCATGAAGGTATTCAGGAGAAAGGAATGATGTACAATCAAGAAAACGAGACAAATGATGTTCATGGAAAGAACAGTAGAACCTTGAGAGTTCATGAGAATAACATACAGGTAGGAGCATAGCTTTCAGTATGTAAATATAGAGTTGGTAAATATAACTTTTTAATAGCCACTTGTCATTGCTTGGTCAGAAATGTTCATTTTTATAGATTCCTATTAAAATAATATTGCAATGGCTAGAAAGATAACTTAGCTACATAAGTTCTTGCCTTGCAAGCATGAGGATATAAGTTAACTCCCCAGAAACAACATAAAAGATTAGATGTGGTAGCATGTCTTATAATTCTACTGTATGAGAAATGAAAATTGATGAAACTTTGAGGCCTGTCTAGCCTCACCATACAATTAGATCAGTGGAAGATCCTGTCAACAAAACAAAACAAAGATTAAATAACAAGATGAAGTGCACTTGAAGAACAGTATTCAAGGTTGATTTTTGGCCTAAATCACACCAGTGTCCGACAAAAGATATTAAACAATGTTGATTGCTAGGTGCACTACTAGAAAAGTTCCAAAGCAGAATTCTATGGTCAGTGTCATTGGGAGTACTCCTAGGATGAACATTCTGGGAGTAATTAACCAAGTGAAATTTCCTTAGGTTAAAGCTCAGATTTAAGGTCAAGATTACTGCCAGATAATTTATAAGAAACTTAACTCACTTGTAGCATAATGATGTGACTTAAATAATTCATATTACTCATTGACTCTGAAAAATAGAGAAGTTATATTTGGAATATAACAACAAAAAAGGAAAAACTGAAAACTAAATAAAATGCAGATCAATCTAAGGCATTAATGCACAGAGAAAAATCAAAAAATATTTTAAAATGAGAGTCACTTGTAGCCAGAGGAGTCACAGAATGTTGGCCTACAGAATGGGTCCTAGCATTAGACCTTGTTTTTTTTTTTTTTGTTTTTTTTTTGTTTTTTTTTTTTTCAGAATTTAATGGGGTTTCTTGAGAACTGAGCTACAAGGGGGGGGGGGACACGACTGTGTTGTTCAGTGTGGCTGCCCAAGCTAAATATCATGCACATTATAACTTTAAAACAGCCATCTATTTCTCACAATTCTCTCTCTCTCTCTCTCTCTCTCTCTCTCTCTCTCTCTCTCTCTCTCTTTCTCTCTCTCTCTCTTCTCTCTCTCTCTATCTCTCTCTCTCTCTCTCTCTCTCTCTCTCTCTGTGTGTGTGCATGTGTGTGTTCATACAAAGTACAACATGCACTAGTACATGTGTAGAGATCAGAGGACATCAAGTAATGCTCTTCACTTTTCACCATGTCTGAGATATGGTCTCTTCTTCACAACGTGTATACCAAGCTAGGTGACAAGAAAACTTTTGAGGCTTCTCCTGTTTGCTTCTCACACCTCTATAGAAACTCTGGGATTACAGACGTACTACCAAATTCAGCTTTATGCATGCTACAGATTCAAATTCAGGTCCTCATAGTTTTATGGAAAGTATTTTATCTACTGAGCCCATTCCTACCCTATAAATTTTTTATTTTAATGAATGAAGTTATGCACAGTTAGATTCTCTGATATGTCTCCTTTGACTTCACAGCTTAATTTCTACATTTTCTGGTGAGGTATCTATTTATAGGACCCTGAGGGCAAAAATCTGAGATGACTTCTTACTCCTTTGTATCCTAATTTCTCCACTTTAATTTTCCTTTTAACTATCTATCCACTTAGTATTTTTACTAAATATATCATTTGGTAAATACTTGGGTTTTATATATTGTTATAGTACAGGTAAAATTTATCATTATGGTTCCTTTTAGAAGAAAAAAATGTATTTCTACTCCAAATCTTTGGTAGGATCAACTTATGAAGACATAAGTTTTACTTTTGCTCATGATTTAGGAGATTCACCATGGTTGTTGCCCTCCCCCTCCTCACGCACACTGCTCCACAGTTTATTTAAGTGTATCACCATTGGGAGCTCAACATCCCATTGTCCTCTTTAAGGTCATGTGTCTAGTAGCTTAAAACTGGCAAGAGATTGTGATGAATCTCCATTGAAGTATTGGAGTTTTAAAAGAATGAGGGATTAAACACATCATTGTCTCCTATTAAACATTGTCATTGCATCAATCTGGGCAACTTAGAGAAGGGAGACAGAGAAAATGGTCATGGGAAAATTTTGAAAGAATGTGGTCTCAACCTTGTTGCTGAGCTATTAGACTAAAGATTCTGGGAGATGCTGTTCATTTTGTATTACACAAGACGAGAAGGTTTTTTTCTCTTGATATTACGTGGTTTGGCTTTTTCTGTTTCTTATGATTTTATGTGTCCTTTCGTGACTATCCTTCATATCAATGTGCATAGAATGTAAATATAATATATAATATCTATTATTATATGTTTGTGACAGTCATGATTATGTGATTAACAAATATTGATACTTTTTAGGGTATTTTTATTAATATTGTTATCAGTATCCCATATGTATTAGTAAAATTAAACACATGTACATCTCTCATTGTAGAGGAAAAAATAAACAGTGCCTTTCAGCTATGGCATGCTAGGTATATGTATAACAGACTGCCTATGTGGGGCAGGAGGAGCAGCCCTAGCAGTTTGAGGTTCTTCTTTCTTGATTCTCTCTTGAGGTAAACTGAGGGAGAAGATCATCAGTGAGAAAGAGGTGAAAGACTTAGTCTTGAAAGATATTTAGGGTTGCCTTTTCCTTACAAAACATTTACCTATTTCAAGTCTAAATTACTTTGTAGTGTATCTGATCTGCCTGAGTCCCTCTGAGGGCAAAAATTGCATTCTCCTACCTTTAGCACCTCAAATTAAAACACCTGGGGACTAAATAAAAGGTTTTATTGCTGGTGCTCTCACGTCTCATCGAGAAGTCTCTCTGGCTAAGCTGGTTAACTCTCTGTGAACAACAGTAGAAGAATAGGGAAAGAATTAAGATGCTTTATGCAGTCAAATATGCACAGACACACATACATTCAAGCATTCATACACCCACACTCTGGCTGGCCCTGCCAGTCTGTGAAAATCAACTCCACCAGTATTTATGCATACTTACATATATATACCTAGAGACAAACATATAGACAAATGAACATACACATTTGGATGAATGGATGGATGGATGGATAGATGGATGTGGCAGTGTTCCCCAAGCCCAACCATTCAACCCACAACTTTATTTTTTTTCTCTGGTCTTTTATATCTTAGACAAAAAGTTCTTTAGGAAATTACCTCAGATATGAAATGTTACATATAATGGGAATTATAAAACGATGTTGACATTGAATTTAAAGCAGTGTTTCATAATATTTTAGAATAAATGGTGCATTCCTTGAGAATTCATGCCAAGCCAGCACAGGTTTCACAAGGGAGGCTTTATTAACAGCAGTACCTCTGGTGGGGGAGGGGCATCTAGGACCAAGAAGTGAAGAAGAGAGAGAGCTAAGGGTCAGGTTACACATATTTTATCAGAGCTGTGACGCAGGTGACACATGAGCAGAGAGGTGTGCTTCGATTGGTGCCATGGCAGTGGACGCAGGAGTAGAGCTGTCACCTAGAGATGACATCATCTCCTGGTCTGGGAGCTGGCTATAAACAACTTCTGACTGTCTATGGATGCATCTGATTCCTCTCTTTTTCTTAACATAAAGAGAGGGTAAAACAGGGAACGGCTATAGTGAAGTTGGAATGGGCAGTCAGATCTCTTAAATTACTTCTTGCTCTCTAGCAGCTTCATCAATTTTGGAGTGTAGCTGACCCTCACCATTGAAGGTCATTTGATCGTTGTTCAAATCAGGATGCTCTGTGGAGAGTGGCTGGTTATCGTTGTTCCCTGTGTTTCTGGAAGTCTGACTGTAGCTACTGGATTTTGTTTCTCACTATCCCAGATTCATTGACTTAGAAGCAGTATAATTCTTGAAGAAACAGGCAAAGTCTAAGTTCTGTAGCTGTAAGAACATTTAGTTCCCATTGATTCTGAAGCACCACTGCTGCCAAAGAATCAATCTGGTTTGGTGATGGTGAGCATGGATTGGGTCACTTCTTGAAGACAGTTGTCAAGCTGAGAAGAGAAATTATTTACTTATTTATTTATTTATTTATTTACTATCAGAGAAGTAGTCAGCCCTGCCATTCTAGCTCTAGAACCTGTATTTATTAGAGCAGCGATCAGGAATGGCACAGCCTGAACTGTCCTCTTGTTACATTGGACAGGTATTGTGTCTACAGCCCAGATTGGTACAGGCTCTATTCCATGGATTACTCATAATTCAGGGTAAAGGAACACTAACTTGCGAACTCCTGACCAGTTGGCAGGTAGACTGAGTTTCACAGAGAATTGCATGCTATCAACTGCAGGACACTGTGGCAGAAAAGTAGAAAGTCATATGGTTCAATTTCAATCTAGGTAAATTAGTGTTTTACAGAACGTGTCCCAGATATTGGGGTAGTTGATGACAGGTTAGGTGAAGTTGCTTGGCAAGATCACTGGGGAAGCTGTAAGTGGTACATTAAAAGTAGGAACCTTTCCTCAGATTTAAACTTCTCAGTCTCACCTACAGTGTAGCCACCAGCAGCTACAGGAACCGGGTTCACCTGAGAGGAAGGCCAGGAATGAAAGGGGAGTGGAGTGTGAGAGAAACATGGGGCCAAGACAATGTATTCTGATCAAGGCCTGAAGTTTAATATTTTGCTTTCACATATAAAGGAGAAGCCCCGCCCCAAGAGTCTCTTCTCAAGTATCTGGGTGAGGGGATAGCAGCCCAAAGGTGTCAAAGCAAGCTCAGCAGGTGGTCCATTCTTCTTAGCTCCTGTAGTAGACTGCAGGGCACCAAGGCCTCCAAGGTCCTACTGTTGTTTGGTCTATTGTGGTAAACGGCTTGCAGGCCTGCTCAAGGCTGTGGGGGAAGGGCACACTAAGGAAGTAAATCCATCATAGATTTGAATTGATGGTGGAACTATCTCAGAACAATCACCTGCTAGTTTTTAGCTTCCCCTAAATGACTCTTAGCCCTTTGATTGAGAATAAGATCTTCTGACTCAGAAATCCTATATTTCAATACTAACACATCTTTCTTATAGGTTTATGTATGCTTGGGTTATATGTATTAACACATGTACACATGGGCCCATGGATGCCAACAGTCAATATGGTATGCCTTTTGTAATCACTCTTTACCTTATTCTGAGAAACAGGTGACTTTTTAAATCTGGAGCATACAAATTCAGCTGATCTAGATGACCAACAATCCCCAGGATCCTTGTGTCTTCATCTCCATAGCACTGTGATTTTAGGCATGAACTTCCAGGCTACAGATCTCAAACTAAGACCCTAGTGGTTGCACAGTGAACCCTATATAAACCTAATTATTTTGTAAATCTCAAATATATTTTCCTTATAAAACAACCCTAGAACAGTCACAGAAAACTAGATGGAAATCATGTTTCACATGATTTTCAGAAACATTCCAATGTCTTTTTTTTTTTACATTTTTTTCAGATGAATTCACACTCCTTAATTGAAATAGGAATAGAGATAGAAATAGATAGAGATGATATAAATATAGATATAGATAGATGAAATTCCATTTTATGTTATATATGTGTGTATTTATAAACATATGTAATATATATATATATATATATATATATATATATATATATATATATATGTAAAAGAGTAGCCTTGATTAAGGGATGCATGCATAGTAGTTTGATATTTGTTGACTTTATTCATTTGATAACTGAAAGTTTGCTGAGATCAGTTTGTGAGTTGGTGTTGAGAATTATTCCCATTTCTTAAGCAGAGGTCAGAAAATTTTATGCAAAGGGCCAGACAGTAAACACACTTGGTTTTTCAGGCCATATGGTTTCTGTCAAAGCTATTCAACTCTTCTGATAGATCAGCAAACTATACAGTATGTAAATGCATAAGTGCATTACCATTCTAGTCAAACTCTCCTTGAAAACATAGGTAGCAGGTAACATTTTGCATCTAGGTCATAGTTTTCAGCCCCTGGTGTTACTCAGTGTAAAAATCAATTGAAATTTTGTGCCAATTTTCCCCAACTAATTGTTTGGCCATTGCTGAAATTATTTACTATCACTGTCTTCTACTTTTTTTTCTATAGGAAACAAAAGGTTTGGACAAAGTGACTCTAAGTTTTTTGTTGTTTTTTTTTTCACAGCTCACAGGGGGTACTCAGTGATATCACTGACATTTCAAATAAAAAGATTAAATAAAAGTAAATAAATAACAAAAACATCTTTATTGCAAATGTGCATAGGTTTGTGTGTGTGTGTGTGTGTGTGTGTGTGAAGGGGTGGTATTAGTGGCCATGCAAATATGGTATGCATATGGAGGCAAAAACAAATCAGAAAAAGATCCATAATATTGATGTCTTCTTTAATCACACTTCTTTATCTTGGCTCCTACAATCCTCCTTTACCTTTCTGCCCTTCAGCAGGGTCATAGATACAAACAAATATACCAAGTTTTTAATTGCTGCTGGGATCTGAACTTGCTTGAACTACAAGGATTAGTAAAGAAATAGCTTGAGTGTCTATACAAATAATCTAACTGTCATGAGCCACATACCCATCATTCCTAATGACTCCAATAATTAGTATGTGTTCAGGAATTATTTGACGATTTTGCAATTATGAAAGGCTTCAAAGTTTATCAAGCATTTTGATGTCAATGCAATTATTTAAAAAGTATTTCTGTTTTTCTTTGAGTGAAAACTCATTTTTTGCTTTTTGGCATCCATTCATTAAAGAAATAGAATGTAGAAAGAGTATCATCTCTGTGTGCATAACAGAAGAAGGCAAAAATAAAATGAAAGAAAGAAAGAGAGAGAAAGAAAGAAAGAGACAAAGAAATAAGATTTCAATAGTTCAATAAAAAAAAAAAAACTAAAATGAACAAATATAAAAGAAATCTGCAGCTGCTACCAGAACCTGTGAGGCTGTGACATAGAAGTCTGCTGACATGGATCCTCTGTTACTTATTATGTAAAATCTTGGGTATGTCCCATTTCTATGAACACCTCAAGCAGTATATATTTAAAATGTATCATATGTTTAGCATTGAGCCAAACATCCCATTTCTCTTGCTTTATTTGACCATAGTAACAATAGTGAGTGCATTGCTTTATTATCCTCATTTCACAGACAGTAAATCAAGGTATAAAACTGTCAAATTCTCCCTCTCTTAGACTCTGCTTAGGTCTAGATCCAGAGCTTGCCTTTAAGCTCACAACCTAGAGAGAATGGTTTGATTACTGCTTAGTGTTTAATCAGTAATCTTGACAATGCAGATTCAACCATCACATATTTTTGAACGATGCCATTGGCACACAAAACTGAAGAAACAAAATCTTCCTTCTTTATTACCATCATGCTCCTATCCATAGAGTGAAATGAAGCTTGAAAAGTAGAAATCACATCTAGGAAAAATAGAGGGACTTTTTGTGCCCTTCCCCCAGGCCTGAGCATGCCTGCAAAGTCATTTAACACAATAGACCAAGCAACAGTAGGACCTAGGAGATGCATTGCATTACCAGCCTTGGCGCCTTGGAGCCTGCTATCTGAGCTAAGAGGAATGGACTGCTTGCTGAGCTAGCCTTGACACCTTCCAGACTGCTATCTCCTTGCCCAGCCCCTGGGCTGAGCTGAGAAGAGACTCTGGGGGGTGGGGCTTCCCCTTTATATGTGAAAGCAAATTATTAAACTTTGGGCCTTGATCAGAATACTTTGTCTTGGTCCCACGTTTCTCTCGCCCTCCATTCCCGTTCATTCCTAGGCTTTCACTCAGGAGAACCTGGATACTCGTGGCTGCAGGCAGCTACAGAATGGTGCACACCCGTGGAACCTGAGAAGGGAAGACCAGTAGAGAGAAATACTGTCTTGGTGGAGCTCCACAGAAAATATAAGAAAAAGTAGAGTATCCGGAGGACTTGGTAAACAAGGAAAGCCATGGATGCTAGCTAGTTATGGCTGTGTTTACAGGAAGTGCGAGTAAGGTGGATATGGGTCTAGAATTGAGTGAGCATTGACCCATTGATAAAGTCATCTAGGGGGTGACAGTGAGTTGGGGAAAGGAGAGTATTTGGTAAGCCCAAGAGAGGCGCCTTAGACAGAGGAACAGGGTTTAATAGAATTTGAAAAACAAAAAAGGGCAGAGCACTGAGTATTATCTATGGATAATTCTGAGTATTATCTATGGATATTCTGCCTTCTTTGTTTGTCCCTTGGCACACCAATGTCCATGTGTCTCATTATGTTTTTTGTCCATGTGTCTCATTGTGTGAATGACTGGAGGTCTATGTTTTATATTCTATGTTTAATGTTCAAAAGATCATTAAAATTGCTTGATCCAACCCTTGGTCTAGTTTAACTTTGTTTTCAAAGGCAGTTTTAATATGCAGAGCAGCGGCTGATAAGTTTGCTTGACACCTGTAGCTAAGAGTTGAGCTCAGCTGGAAAAGCCTTTGTAACAGTTGATTGTCAGTATAAACTTCTTTTAAAGGGACCAGCAGTTTTTTTAATTAAATAAGGGAGTTAAGAGTTGTTTGTCATAGAAAAATCTCTGTGACAAGGTGCTTTTATCTTGAAATTACAGCTAGAAAAAGTGAGAAATTTTGTTTGGTTTAAATATATAAGACAGTTATCACTTCACTTTTGTTTCTAATTGGTTTTAAGGCATAAATATGTTCTACATTTATTGGTTATAGATTATGGGCCTATAAGTTATTGGATATGGTTAAAAATTTACCACCTTGATAACAAAGAGTTGGCTTAAGATTGGTAACTCAGGGTTGGAGTCATTCAGAACCAGATGTATAAAGATAAGAGTTAAGAACAATGTCTCTTTAATGAGATATTAAAAGCTGCACTATCATGCATTCATATATAAAAATTGGCAGCAAAACTTTGTAACATAAAGGTAATCTATTTGGTGTTGATTTTAGAGAAAATAGATTGCTTTCATCGTTAAAAATTGGTTTTGTTTCTCAAAATTTTATGGTTATACTCTAATGTTGCAAAAGAGGCGTAAAAACATAGCTAAACTGCCAATATTCCATTGGCTAAAGTTGGCAGTTCAATCAAGAGTTTGAGATTTTTTGATTTGCCCATGTTTATGGAAAAAAGATACAACAATATCTTTTAAAGTTTAAATTTAAAGTTAAAAAAATGCAGTAGTACTGGCCTAGCCAGGCCTCAGAGAACAGACCGGAGATTAAGAGCACTTACATTTGAATTAAGACAATGCAAACTGAGCTCTGCAGTTCAGGTGCCAAGTGTTACTTTTGTCCTGGGTCTTGACCAGCAAGGTGCTTCTTGCAGGGGAGGAGGAGTAATTCTAAAACCCAAAGAAGCTTACAACATTCTGTGAGTTATGATTATGCTGGAGACATTAAAATTATGCCTACTTCCTTCCATGAGTTATAACTATACCTGCTGACAAAAATATTATTCAATATGCTTTTGGTTGCTCTAATGTATGTAACAATTATTAGAGGATAAGGTTGGCCTTTATCTGATATTCTCACTCAGCTAAAAAAGATTGGTTATTAAATTAATCCAAAACAAAGTTCAAACTTAAGGTGTATGAAACTAATGGGCATTACAGCCTGACTTGCCTACTCCAGCTTCCATTTCAGTAAATACATATAGAATTATTATAGATATAAAAGATGTTTTTATACCATTCCTTTACATTGCTGGTAAAGGTGGGAGGTTTGCAGTCAGTAAATTTACTCATAATTTTTAAGAGTCCATGAAGCGATACTGTTAGAAAAGTTTGCTTCAAAAAATGGTTAATCAAAGTAACTATATATAGTTACTTTGATGCTAGAAATTAAGAGTTTAAATCTTTTAGTGTATATTATTTATTGCGAGATACTTTATTAGCAGATTTCTCTAAAGGAGTTTTTTTCTGCAAGCCTTTGCTCCAATTCAAAGGCAGTATCTTTTCAAATTTGAGACCTCAGTTATATCCTAAACAGATTGTGGCACAGAAAATTCTAGTAAAAGATAGTTGGGACTAAATAGATGGCTCAGCTATTAAAGGCTAGACTTATAATTAAAAATATAAAAATTGAATTCCCAGCAACTACATGGTGGCTCACAACCATTTGTGGTGGGAATCTAGCGCCTCTTCTGGCTTAATGTAGTGAACATGGAAGGCGGCTACTGACAGCCAGGCTAGGAGAAGCAGATAGGAGAAGCAGCTGGCATCCAGGATAAAAGATAAGACCAGACCAGCCAAGGCTGGGAGGAGATAACCAGCAGAGGAGCCCTGCGTATAGATTAAGAAGTGTGATGTTTGCAGTAAAGTGTTAAGGATGGATAAGGGTAGGATAGAGTATAAGAACCCTGACCAGAGAAGGAAAGTCGGTCCAAAATGACCTGCCTGTGAACTCCACGCCGGTCTGGACTCCACTCAGCCCGACGAGTGAATGAACGAGATACAGACCACCAACTGATCATCAGTGGGCCCAGAGAACTGACCCCAGCCATCGGAGCAAGACTCGCAGAATGCAAAGAGGTGATCCCGAGACGTCGGAGCCCGAGCCTGAGACGCGCTGGTCAGGTCTTGTAATGACATGTTATCTATCCTTCTGTTAGGAATATTAGCCACAGCAGTTACATTCTTTTGTGTGTGCGTGATAGTGGAAGAGGAGGTCCGCTCCTCAACCACAACAATTGTGTGTGACCCCGAGTGTGGAATTAAAGCATTAGAAAACCAGTCTGATGGCTGCTCGTTGCCTTATTGTCTACCCCAAGGGCACCTCCTGTCAGAACCAACTGGCAGTCTAGGGGAATAAGTGCTCACGACACTTTGTAAGTGTACATGCAAAAAGAAATGGTTTGCTTTTGAATTGATTTGCGTTTAGTGATTTTTAAAAGTTGTTAAGAGATATTAATTGGCTAAAACCTCATCTGAAGCTTACTATAGGAGGATTTAAACCTCTGTTTGATATTTTCAAAGGGATGCAAGTCCTAATTCCCCTTGAAACTTAACTATAAAGGAGAGATAGCTTTGATGAAAACAGAGTGAGTTGTTGGTTGTCAACAGATAGATTGTATAGACTATGATAAATTGTTGGCTGTTTGTGTTATTACTATTCACATGCTTACAACAGCCCTTTGACAAAAGAAACCATTAATGTAGATTTATTTTTCTATATCTACAAATAAAGTTTAAACATCCTATTATAAAATTATAATTGTGTTAATACAAGATTATATTATAGAATCCTAAAAGCAGTTTGGATAAAAGGTTTATTCCTTATTCCAAATAGCAACTAAATTGGTTATTAATAAATAATGATATTTGGCCTATTATATGGCAAACATTTTAGACAAATTTAATAATCATTTGTTACAGTTTTTCTCTATGCATGCTTTTATATTTCTTTAAATTTACTATGCATACATCCCATAGAAAAGATGTTTGCTATATTTACTATATTTACAGATGCCTCATGTATTGAGAAGACAGTATATGTAATTAAATCACACGTTTATTTTCTTGAGTTTCCCCTGCTTCAACACAAGTAAATTATGTGTTGTAGCCACTATTTAAAATGCTAAAAATCAAGCTTTCAATTTATATACTCATAGCCAGTATATGGCTCATGATTTATAATTGCATAGAATTGTTCCTTTTTTAGATATAGCTAATTCTCAAATTTTATTTATTAAAATACAGCTTAATTATGAAACATGTACTGCTTCTTAACTTTATAATATGTTTAAAAACTCTTTGGATTGCCTGAACTCCAGGGCAATGCCAGAGCAGATTTATATACTAGACATATTCTAGGCCTTTCAAAAATAATTGGCCATACAGTCTTATTCTTTACAACATCAACATAATAATAGGTTGAGAAAATAATTTAACATTTCTAGAAAGTGTGCAAATTAAATTGCAAAAACTTGTTCTCAATATTTTCAATTTTTTCATAATGGTGTTAAGCCTTGAGACTTATATATAATCAATTTTGGAAAATAGATGTTACTCATTTTTGATTTATGTACATGTGACTTGACACCGTTTAGACCTTTAGTTGCAACTACTTTAACAAGAAAAACAGCTAAAAATATAATTAGTTATTGCTTATATTATTTTCCTGTACTTGGTGTTCCATTTCAGACTAAGATAGATAATGGAACTAGCTATTACAATTATTTGACTACAGTCAAATATTTGAGATGTTTGTTGACAATTTAATATTACTGAACTGAGTACTGGGCTAAACCGAGAAGAGACTCTGGGGGGTGGGACTTCCCAATTATATGTGAAAGCAAATTATTAAACTTCAGGCCTTGATCAGAATACTTTGTCTTGGTCCCACGTTTCTCTCGCCCTCCATTCCCGTTCATTCCTAGGCTTCCTCTCAGGAGAACCCGGCTACTCGTGGCTGCAGGCAGCTACAACTTTTTAAGGAAGAATTTTATCTAAAATATCAAAAGTGAAAAATGCTAGTTGTTTCTTTTGTAAAAGGAATGCTAGGCAAGAAATTATTAGCTACCACTGTGTTGTAAGAATCATAAACCTAAGGTTGACCTATAATAGTCTACCTATTTTTTTTTAAGTTTTTTTATTGGATATTATATTTACATTTCAGATTTTATCCCCTTACCCCATTCTACCCACCACACAGGAACCCTCGATCCCATCCCTCCTTCTACCTATATTTCTTTAAAACTATTTAGTATGTATGCATACACATGTATACCTACCACCATATGCATGTGGAGGTCACAGGATGTCATTTGAGATTCAGCTCTCTTCTATTATCTGGATCCCTAGGATCAAACTAAGGTAATCAGGCTTGTACTCTTACATTCTGAGTCATCTTGCCAGACAAGTGGCCTATTTCTAAGCATATTGTCTTTGTTTGTCTATATGGGTCTTGTTCCTCTTTACCACATCATGTATGCAAATATCACCACAGAGGTAAGAATCTCATTGAAAGGCTGAGTATTCTGAATCCAAATTTTGCATAAAGCAAATACTATTCTTAAAGTTTATTAAAATGGATCCTGATGTGCCATTGAAAGTATACCTGTAATTATTGGACTGAAGCATTTTTGAGCCATTTTACTGTGCTAATTTATGATTTGGAATCACAGAACATTAAATTTAAGACTGATCTTAATCCCAACCATCCTTTCTTTTCACAATAATGAAAACTCAGTCTCAGACATGTGAACATAGTAAGTAATTGTCGGGCAGGGCTGTATCAGAGGTCAAGAGACCTGATACCCACACTGACTTAGGCTGCAGCCAGGTTGCTGATGTGCTGCCTCTTGTCTAGGAAGCATAGCAATAGCAGGACCATGTAGTGGGATATCATTCCACTACATTTGTATAAATATCAGCAATTGGGCTGTATGAGAGGTAGGCAGAGTAAGGAGTCTGAAGGAGAGGAAGAAGAAAAGGAATAGAAGGATATAGATAAGAGAGAGATGTAGCAGACATGGAGAACCACTGATCCAGGACAGTCTTGGGTAAAGATTTATATCTTAAGGTTAGATGCTGAGAAACAACTCTAGTTATCTGGGCATATTGTTAATTGTACACTATCAAATATATAGTCATTGAATAATTTTTAAGCATTAGAGTCTCATTTCTTTCGGGTACTGTGTGGGTGGTGGGACAGTCTGGTCTCTGGTCTCAGCCAAGCATTGTTGAGACAACATGGGAGATTGGCAGAGGCATCTCCCATGCTGGCATCTTGTGGGTGCCAGGGCCTGTACTTCTGGCCTGCCTGAGCCAACGGCCTGAGCCAAGCAGCAGCGGAAGCACACCACCACTTGTGGCCTCAGGCCTTGACTACTTGGGGAACATGGTGGCCTCTTAACAACAAGCCAGATTGGAGGCTGCCATTTTAAATAGTAACTGGAACAGATCACATTATTCATGACAAATCATCATGGCTGGAGATCCTCAGGAAACAAGCTTCTTATCCACTAGCTGGCAGGCTTTTTGTTTGTTTGTTTGTTTTTGTTTTTCTTTTTTTGTTTTTGTTTTTTACTAGAAATCTCAGGATGGCATTCGCATGCTTTGAGGAGTAATATGGAATACTGAATATATTCTACATCAAGGTACTTTTGGAGATAAAGACTGGCTTTTGAGACCATTCTATACTAATTAAGCAAGCAACTGTTAAGCATTTTCTTACCCTTATGTTTAATACAGAAAATAATGAATTTGTTAGGTGGTTCCATTTTGAAGGCAAGGTCTAGACTACAGGAAAACTATACCCCTGTGAGATAACCACTGAAACTCATGCCACTTTGATAGGTCTTCTTTGCCTTTTAATAATTTTCTATAGGTTTCTTATGTTTATACTGGTTCATTGTGCATGGGAACACATGTATTGAACCATATGTGTACCTGGATGGATATTTACGTGAAAACCAGAAGTCAATTTTGGAACTCTTTCTCAATTGCACTTTAATGTATTTTTACTATATATTTTAATCATAGTCTATCTATGACACTGAAGCTTACAGATTCCTATTGCCAGGCTGCAAAGCAAGCTTCAGAGACCTGTTTTTCCTAGATGGAATTATAGTACAAACAACTGAAGCTGGCTTTTACATGGTTTGAACTCAAATGCTAAAATTTGGTGGAAGATACTTTATATCTTCCTGAAACATCACCCCAGTCCTATGGTTTCTCTAATTTGAGTGATGACATGATGAGAAATAGCATTTGAATTCTTTTCATAGAAAAAGACTTCCTCTTTCTTTAAACTTCAAATTACCTTCTCTGTGTGCACTTTTTTTCTAAAGAAAAAACCCCTCTCAACAGTAAGCAGAGTTTTATAATTTTCAATATTTCTTCCAAGATCTATGACTTCCATTGGTTAGCTGACGTCTAACTCAAAATATTTTCTCCTTACAGCTCTATTTACCGCTCTAATGTGGGGCTAGTGCGGTTCTCAACACATTAATATCTTCTTTTGTATAAGACTCACTGAGTTTATTTAGTAACTTTTTTCCCAGGGGTAAAAGGTATTTAACCTAGAAACAGTGACATTTTTTATGGCTAAACCACTGAAGAAAATACTCTCTCCCTCAACAAACATCAATTATATATAGTTCCTCTTGGAAAGACCATCCAGATTTTATATCTTTCTTTTTATTTATGAGTATCTAAAAATATACTACTGTATAATCTGTGTGTTTTTTTATTTCCTCTTTCCTCCCTTTTGCTTTAAGTACTACTTTGGTATAGAGTTGGAAAATGTACAGCTCTGTCACTCAGCATGACTTCCAAGTAAGTGTGATCTGTGTAGGTCTCTGCATGAGGACTGGATGATTGCAAGCATACACTGAAGACAGTAAGACATTCTGTTTAATCAATACACTTTATATTCAAAAACTATTTTACTCTATGAAAAAGAAAATATGTGGTATGGAATAAATCAATGGGTAAAACATTTTCCACACAAGGATGAAGACTAGACATTAGATTCCCAGAACAGTAATAATGTATAGCAGGTGTTGCAACAGCCTGTAATTTCATCTCCTGGGTAACAAAGAAGAGGGAAACAACATCTTGTTGGGAAAATAGAAATATAATGTCTTACAGGGAGAAAGTTAATCATCAGACTATAATCTTTCTCATTATGATTAATGTCTATATGATATGCATGAGGGGTTGACCTCCAACTGAAGTATGGACAGTATGTGGAACCCCATAACTGGCTTGGCAGGAATGGGAGTAGCCATTGTATGATGAGATTAAGAGAACAGGCATTGTTTTACTATGAAAAAATATAATGTAATTTGAGTCAGATTTTATTATTAAATGTATTATTATATACATCATTCTAAACCCCAGTTTGCACAATCAGTTTTCTTGGTCTATAATCTTGTCCTGTCACTAAAGCCCCTGGGAACCATTTTCTATCCTAAACCAAGAGTATATGCATTGTTGTGTAGCTCATATAATGTTTTGAGAGTTAAATTATGTGTAAAGGCATCAATGTTACAGAGAATATGATTTAGTACTTGGAAGAATTTGTACTGATACACTTAATCTCTGCTATAATTTATTTTTATTATTTATTTCTCCCAAGCTTACAATTTTTCATAACATAAAAGTGTATGCTCTTGAATATTATATAAAAATTACATATTTAATAAAATGTCTTAGATGCACTCAATTTTAAGTAGAAGTGATGTAACCAACTAATTACTACTATACCTCTGTCTTCCTCTATTAGCCTGAGATACATTTATATTGAGGATATCATTTCAGAGTGTCATGAATTATCAAAAATTTTTGGTACTTTTTTTTCTGTCCCTTTATGTCACCAAACCTAGAAAAACGTCAGGACACAATCTAAAAGGAAAAGCTCATTCTCTTAGCTACAGCTAAGTGTGCTTGAATGAGCCTTGATGTGTCAATTCTATTACAACCATTTACTTTAGTTTATTCAACAAATATATGTCAATTGTCTTAAAATCCAGTATTCACTGAGAAATATATATAATCTCTCTTTCATTTTCTATCTATCTATCTATCTATCTATCTATCTATCTATCTATCATCTATCTATCTATCTATCTATCTATCTATCTATCGTCTATTTATTTATCTATCATCTACTATGAGTCTGTTAATTTATCATCTATCTATTCTTCTGCATCAGAAGAATTCTGATACCCAATCTGAAAATGTTTACAAATGATTTATGGATAATCATTAAAAGAAAAAAACCTGTTGCACTTGTTCTAAACATTTGAAATTTTAGATTTTCTGATAAAATTCTGACTGTTCACCAATAATGTAGAAAAATGAAGAGACTCAATATTTCCATTGCTGCCTATGAACTCTCTTCACTGGGCTGCAGTATCCTCCACTGCCCAAGGACTTCCTGAAGGACTCTGTGTAAATAAGTTTTATCCCTTAAAAGCCAAAGCCAAAATGAGGACAAACTTACAATAATACTGCTGGGAAGAAAGATACAAGAACTTTGTCTCCTGCAAATCTAATCAAACACACACACACGCACACACACACAGAGAGAGAGAGAGAGAGAGAGAGAGAGAGAGAGAGAGAGACAGACAGACAGACAGACAGACAGAGACAAAGAGAGAGAGACAGAGAGAGACAGAGACATAGAGAGATCATGATCTGAATGTGACACCCTCCAAACTTCCAAGTCCCACAATACATTTTTGGCTGAAATGTGAATGTTAATTATTCCCAACAAACCAAAAGTCAAAATAGCTAACTGTTTAGTCCGAGATGCTACCCTTGTGTTTCCACTTCCCCTATTCCTGTGTCCTAACATCTGTGTTTCTGAAAACACTACATGGATTGAATTACACAGACTGGTGTTTTGTTTAAATGAAAGTGCTATAATCCTGTTTAAAGTATCATATGGGAGATTTTATAATAATAATTACATGCAGTTCTAATTAGAGCCAGGGAGAATCTAGATCATTTTAATAATCTAAAGCATAGAACTATTCACACTCATTTACATTAGAACCTGGGAATCAGTGAGCCTGTGCTTTCCTTCTCTAGATGTAGGAATCACTGCTAATAGGATTACACATTCAGAAATGAAGATTTTGTCTAGCAGATCTTTGAGTAGCATTCGCTCATCCTTCCTTTCCCTTGTTGTGATAAGCTTCCACCTTACTTAGATTGCATGCCTATGTCATATTATACTTGTTCCCATAATTGAAGTTAATTAACAGGTACCACAAAAAGATTGAGTTCCCTCATCTGCAGTGTCAGAGGAATATTTCTCTGCAAGAGCACCACTGTTAGAATGATCTGAATATTTGGCATGACAAAGATGGTCTGTAGTAAGGCCTCTAGTAAGTCTTCTTGTAGGCTTCCAAATTCTCAGGCAACTAACACATACTTACTGGTTTATCCATTCCACAGATTTTCTTTAAATCTCTTTCTTAACATTCCCAAGATAGAAAATGAAAATCAGGTCTGGTTTTTGTTGAGTTCCTGGTATATGTGCATGCTTGTGTACATGCATGCATTCATACATGTGAACATGGATGAGAGAGAGAGAGAGAGAGAGAGAGAGAGAGAGAGAGAGAGAGAGACAGAGAAGAGACAGAGAGAGAGAGGAGAGAGAATAATTGTGGTTGAATGTGGCATATAGAGTAATGTTATTGCTGAGGCTGCAGAACCTAGTAATGTGCTATGTGAATTCCACACGAATACACTGTCAATATGTCTATGAACCTATTTTTCCTATAGTCTTTGTGAATGCAAAAACATCTTCTTTTTATAGTAAACTATGTATAAGTTGCCTTTATATTTGCAGTTACAAAATACCTAACAACAGGAACCCAAAAAGGCAATAGTTTGTTTTCATTTATAGTTTGAGGAAATGTCTATCTGAAGGGAAGAAATTGCATCAGAAACTGGAGGTAGCTGCTTACATCCATTGTTAGGAACCAGAGAATATTTAATGCTGGTGTTCAAGATTTTGATTCAGTCTGAGGCCCAAACGTGGAAAGCTGTTGTCTGTAGCTAGTATGAGCCTTCTAACTTCAAGTAACCTAATCCAGGTACTCTTTTATAGGCATGGCTATTGACGTGTCTCTTCCATGATTCTATATATCATGTCGAGTTTCAGACATTGAAGAACACCTGCAGGAATGTGGCCTGAGTGGATAAAGTCAACCATGGACTTTCTTAACATTCTTCCCCTCTTGAATTTCAAGTCCACAGAGAAACGCATTACTCACCTTCATAGTCAAGAACACATATTCTGTACTCACCTTTCTCAAATTCTACCATACAGTACACTTGATTTTGTAAATGATTCCTCACATATCTACTTTTACCCAAACAATGCATACCAAATGTATACTAGGGGCACGTACACCACATCTGGCTTCTATTGTCACCTAAAGCCTTACTGTGAAGTTGAAGTGTTATGAAACCACATGTAATTCATCTATTCTCCTATAAATAACTCTAGCAACTTCAGTGGTTCACTAAGCTAGACTTGGCTTAAAAAATATTTTTGGTCTATCATTTCTGTCCTATTTGATTTAGATAAAAGCCCATAGGTTTCCAGAAAATGTATACAATAACAATAAGTTGAAATGACAGAGATTTTCTTGACTGCTTTATCTGACTTCCCAGCATGCACACAGCATACCTGCATACCATCTCTCAACACAGTTACAGTCTATAAATATCCTCCTTTAGATCTTACAAATGAACCAAAGATTCTTTTGTTCTGTTTCCTCAATAGTACTGTAGATTAATTCACAAACATAGCTTCTTTCCCACTGAATAGAAAACATTGAAGGCACAGGCCCCACATTGTGTTTGTTAAGTTTTGTTATCAATTTGACACAACTTTGTGGCACTTGGAAGGAGGAACTTAATCAGAATTACTTCAATCAGACTGGCCTGTGGCCATATCTGGTATGTATTTTCATGATTGACGTTTTATGTGGTAAGGCCCAGTCCACTCTGTATGACATTGTCCCTAGGTAGATGGGCCTACACCATATTCGTTTTAATGGGCTGAGCATGAACCAGGACACAAGCCAATAAACAGAATTACTTCATGATCTCTGCTTCAGCTCCTATACGTTCTTCACTTAGTAATGGAGTGTGACCTGAAAAATTAAGCAAAAATATACTCTTTCCTTGCACAAGGTGCTTTTTGTCTCTTTTGGTCATGATACATAAATGAGAGAAAATAATCTAGGACACATCACAAATATCACATAACCTCATTCCCTTCTTTCTGTGTGGGTTGTGGTACATCAGTGTTCTCCTTTTCGTTAAAATATTAATTGAAGTTAGGAATTATTTGGAAGGCAGATCACTTGAGCTGGACTCTTCCTGAAAGCCTCCCTTCTATTCTTTTGTCCACTATGTAGAAACTCCTCCATTATATGATTCTGTGAAGATGAAGTTCTGTTTCTAAACAAATCCTGCTACCTGGAGACAGGCAACAAGGACTAAACTCTCTTATGCTGTAAACCAAAAATAAATATTTTTTCTTTAATCTGTTTCTCCTATATATAGATACAGTGATGAGAAAAATAATACTGCAATGTTCCATTTCTCAGATAGTAAAGAGGAAAAATATGGGTAATTATCAGTACATAAAGATATCAGAAAATTTGTGTATTATACAATATTAATAAAAGTATACCTTGATATTCATTTTAGAGACAATATTGTAAAAATTGTAAAAGCTATATCCTGTAATTTAATAATTTGTGTCTAAGGATTGATTTTTCATACACTCTTGTATAACATATATAAGAAATTTTATTTGGAAATTATTTATCATAGAAAATAACACTCTTACATCAGCTTGATTATATTTTTTAAAAGACACTAATTTATAATATAATTGTCTATCTCTAAAAGAACACAACTAGGAAACTATTTTTTGTACCAACTATCCAAGCCTGTGATACTTACAAATCTTCTACTATAAAAATAATATATCTGACTACCTATCCTTGTTTTTCCATCTCTACTTTTAAAAAAACAGGAGAAAGAGGTAAAAGAGCTCCTCTGGACTTAGGTTCCACATGATTGAGCAGCTAACATGAAGGATCCTTAGTGAAGACAGCAGAGCCTACTTCTAAGATCTAGGAGCACTGGAACCAATACTAACCTTTTCCATGGCACTCAAAGTTACTCTTTTCTTTTGTGCCTATGGAAACTGTAGTGGGCAAGCCTGACCATGAAGCATCCATGTCTAAATGTCCAGTAAGTGGCTCCAGCAAACAGTAGAAAAATGGGTGGTATGTTAAACTTTTGGTAAAGATAAGGCAGAAGTGTGTAGTGGGGGAAAAACTGCAATTTAAGAATAAGAAGTACAGGAGTCACTTGAGGCATGCAGTAGAAGATAGTTTTAAAGAAACCCACTTTCAGAGCTGGCTTTATAGTTTCTTCAGTTCTTCCTCTTGCCTTCTGGAATGGCATGGGATTTATTTCTACTTCAGGCACTGACATAACCTTGGCTTTCCTCTGGGGTTGTTGTTTTCGTAGAAGGCCAATTTGATTTGATTTGTTAATTTGACAAATTTAACATCTATGTGAGGCATCAAGAAGCCTTGGCAATATTAGCATCATGTTCAGATGCTTCTCAAATGAGTGCCATTCAGGACTGTCAGTGAGATGGTGCCATTAAATCACACAGCAGTGTCCACTGTCATTGTGTGAAAATAAGGTTGAGGGTTTCATAGCTATGACTGTCAATTTCTCCTTAAATAGTGAAGTTATTCTTAGGAGTCTATGGTGTGAAACTGCACCCTGATGAGATGCAAGTTCAGGGAGAGGATTCACACTGGATCAGAGTGAAATATGTAGACTTCTACACAACATGTAAATGGCCGCCCAATCTCCATGGTGAAAGGTGATGAGAGGAGGGTCATAGAAGATAATGGATTGCTTGGTGAGAGGGAGAGAGCAATAGTGAAAAGAAGTGTGGGACATAGTCATTGAGATAGATAATTGTGGGATAACAAACAATCTAAATGCCAGTGTTCATAGACCTAAGTGTGTGTCCATTCATGATACATGACATTATATCAGTTATCCTGATCTGCCTAAGCAGTAGGGCTATGACTCTTTAATATGATACATAGTGTGAGTTTGTAGACACATTCTGATCCATCAGCCATTTGAGAAGCCCTATGACTTCCATTTCCATCTGCAAGTTATATTTAAATTATTTCTTAATAAGAGCAACTTAATATTTTTTTATATCATATTCCTTAATTTGACTTTTGTAGCAGGAGTCATTCTTTCTTGATATATGATTATGTATCTTACATATAAACATGCACTAAGCATAAATGTATGTATATAAATTTGTATATGTTTATGTATGCAATATATGGCATATACTTTACATAATGAGCCAGCACTAGCCAGAGTAGTGGATGTTTTTAATCAATGCTAATTCACTCTTGTCCAGATTCTGAGAGCTGCTAACACCAGACATGTGCCACATAGCCACTCTCCCTCCCTCCCTCTCTGTCCAGAGAACCTCCCAGAAAATAGACACTTGACATGGGGTCTGCCATCATCCCTCGATCCTCACCCTGTCCCTGCTTCCTGTGCTACTATTATATTTGTTTTGCTGCTCCTGTTTTACTCTGTTTTGCAGTGTTTATGGCTGATTTTTCTCTTCATGTGTATCTTCTCCAAGATCTATTCCTTTCACCAACTGTGTTGCTGAAGATGGAAAACAACTAATTTTCTTTATTGTTTTTCTTTCTACTAAACATATTATGTGTGTGTGAAATTTAACACCACCAGCCAATCCAGGCATCTGCTTGCTGTGAATTTAATTTTCTGTTCCCCTTCCTGTATAGTTTCTGTTTGTTTTCTTTTTATATACATTTGTTTATTTGAATGCCCTCATTCCCTCTTTGAGGGTATGCACATGCGATGGCATGTACATAAATGTCATAGAGCTCAATTCTCTTCTTCTGCCTTGTACTCTAGTGAGCAAATTCAAGTCATCTGGCTAAGTAGCAAGCATATATACCTGTTGAGCCATTTCAGGTGCCTCTTTCCTTTTTCTGTTAATTTGAGTACTGTGTTGCATTGGATCTTCTCCTATTCTTGATATAATTTATTAACAAGGGCTACGAATCAGAATGAGCATGACAGTGGTAGACTACATTGTTTTGGCACTGGCAAATAAAGGCATAGGCTAAATTGGTACAGGTCTCTGCCTCCCCACTAGCAGCTTGAAGAATTTCTTTCACCTTAGAAACCTCCAGTCAGATAAAAGTAGGGACTATATCTTCAGTGAAAGAGAGAATTTTAGAGAATTCCTCTATGAAGTAGAACTGGAGACTTACTGAGAGATCATGAATGTTGATCTATGACATAGGGATTAGTAGAAGAGGTAGGCAAAGAAAAGATAGGTGAGTTTTGGCTTCTGGAAAAGAGAAACGCTTCATGAATTTACAATATACATGTACAGAATTTTGATGTCTTTCACACTACATGTCAAAGTTAAGATTCACACATAAACACTTGAACATTTCTCTGAACGTAGTTTGAAACAAGATTAAAGTTAAAGAAATTTGTGGCTGAAAAGTGCCATAGCAGTTAATCACTTACTATTATGAGCATGACAAACAGAGTTGAGACCACCAGAAACCAAGTAAATGGTAGATGGGTATGGTGACCTTGTAAGTCCAGCCTGAGAAGTCAGAGAAACTGGAACAAGATGGCTAGTGAAACCAGCAGTTTGGTGAGCTCTGGGTTCAACTGAGAGAACCTTCTCAAAGAATAAGATAAAAGAGAAATGAAGGAGGAATACCAACATCAACCTCTAGGCCTACATATGCCAACACACAAACACGTGCATGTGATCAAGCAAGCACTCACATCTACATACAATATATACATGAATAAGAGAGAAAATGAGAAGTTTGGGAAATAAAGTTGTAACTTGGATTTATAAAAGGAATTGTTTAGGTTTGGTGTAAAGGGTAGATATTCAAGGTTACACATTATTTGAATTAGCTATTATTTGTTAATTATTAGAGGTGGCTAGTGTTTTTTTACTTGCTTTTGACATCATTGTTGGTGATATCCATAGCAAAATATGAACTACCTAAATTCTGGTTTCATCTAAGTTCTCCCGAGTTTACTGACTTGATAACTAGGACATGAAAGCCAGATCATTTGGTAGGAGAATGGGCCATTATCTCCCATACCTCATGCTTGTCTTGTATGGCCCTCAGACTTCCAATGTCTTTCCATTTCTTTTTTCTTTTCTTTTCTTTTCTTTCTTTCTTAATTTCTCTTTTCTACCTTTTTTTTCAGATTTATTTATTTCTATATATGAGTATGCTATCTTTGTGCACACAAGAAGTGTCCATCAGATCCCATTACAGACAGTTGTAAGTCACCATTAGGTTGCTGGAAATTGAACTCCAAACACCTAGAAGAGTAATCTGCGATCTTAATCACTGAGTCATCTTTCCAGCCCCTACTCATGTGTTATAACTTGTGTCAGTCTGTGAATAATTTGAGAACGACTGGCTGTTTCTACAAGCAGAATGTCTTTTTGCCACAGTAATTTTAGTGATTCATTTAACCACACATTCTTAGGTGTGCTCAGAACTAGTTTGTGTAAAATCTTCTAAGATTACCAAGACCTCTGTGGTGTCAGTGTCTCAAAGGCAGGATTCAATCTCAAATTTGAATGTGAAATTTGTGTTGATATAATCATTTTGAATCAGAATTTGATTTTTTTCTGTTTGTTTGGGTTATAGTCTGAGTTTTTATTGTTGTTCATGTTTTTTTTCACTAATATTTCAGTGAACCATTGCTTAGCTAAGGACAATGAAAAATGAGCTAACCAAGATAAACTGGAGTTCTTATTTTCCCTGGATCCCAGCTCTTTGGCATCCTGAGCCCACCAACTTTATTTCCAACTACTGTGTATGCCACCCCAGCTGTGATTGGATTCCCATGAGCTAGTGGACCCCAACTTAAGCCTCATACATCCCAGTGGCAGGGTAAAACTCAGACCCACATTAAAATTATTTAAAGAAGGGGACTGAATTTTATGCATTCCGAGATAAGGTTAAGTGCAAATAATGCAGTGAGCTGGAAACATGGTCTCAGCAACTGAAAGACTATATAATCAATGGAAGACTGTCCTCAAAGGTGATGGCATATTAAAGAACAGAGAATGTCACTGAGATGTAATCAGTGGGTGTGGATGAGCATAGAGATGAGAATCAATCAATGCAACTTACATTAAATAATGTAGAAAAAACAAAAGTATTTTTAACTTGACAATTAAAAGAGCCTTAACACATGTACTAACACTTGTTTGTAAACCAGATCCTATACCAACTTTATCTCTTGCTAACATATCATCATAGAAAACTACAGCTAACTTTCAAATATGTCTCTGAAAATGCCCAGAACCAGCCTTCCAAATGAAGACTGTTATTTCCAATGTTGGATTGCTTTCTAGATCAGGATGTGATTGTGTCTGAATAACTGGTCACATTTAAGAAAAACACACGAGCCATTATAACTTCACATTTTGATTCTCTGTTCCACAAGGTCGAAAATTTTGAGGCAGCTTATACTATTAGGGGTATAGGTAAGCAAAGGTGGATTGGGAACATATGTCTAATACAGATTCCCACTCTCCATTGTCAGGGCACTCAGCAAGCTCACAGCAATCTCACTAGCCCTTTTTATTCTGGGAATACATTTTTTCCTATCCATTATGTTAAAGCTTGCATTTAACAACAACAACAACATGTTGCCAGCCAAAGTACATGGCTTTAACCTGAAAATGGACCCCCAGACAGAGTTATTAAATTAATAGGCTGTCAAGCCAAGGACAGGTAAGATTCTGCACAGAACCTTACCAACCTAAGACAGAAATGCATTGCTTTTGATAATGCAAATTCCACCATGGGTATGGAAGGCGTTCTTGTCAGAATGACCTAAGACAGGCTCAGTGTTGTTTATGAAATAAAAAAGTTTGGAGGCTGCTTGACAAGAATCTAACATGGGCCAAGGACAAGGAAATGAGCTGCTTGGCAGAAATATGACATTAGCAAAGGACAAAGAATTTGGCTTCAGGAAAGAATCTGACATTAAGCTAGAACAAAGAAGTAATTTTAGGCAGGAATCTAAATATTAGGCTAGAACAGATAAGTAACTCAGGCGGGAATCTAAATTTTAGGCTAGAACTAGGACATAGGCTTCAGACATGAAAATGACTTTGGGATAGGACAGGGAAGTAGGCTCAGATATTTTGGTCTTCCTGATAAGCCCTTAAAAACAGTGATCAAGGGAGTGTTCACAGAACTTGTTTATTTACCTTGCTTGTTCTTTGACTATTTATGTTTATTGTCTTGCTTGTTCCTTGACTATTTGCACCTATTGTATTGCTAGTTCCTCAACCTAGAACTGAACTTAAAACTTGCATGTAATTAAATTGGTATAAAAGCAAAGAAGGGGAGATGGAACAGGGGTTTTCTAGAGAGGGGAAATAAAGAAAGAGGATAGCATCTGAAATGTAAATAAATAAAATATCCAATAAAAATTAAAAATTAAAAAAGAAAACAGACAAAGATAAAAACAACAAACAAAAACAGTGCTTAACTCACTGTTATCATGAAATATCTAATTAAAACACTCAATTAGAAGTGTTTATTTTGGCTCACAGTTTGAGGACATTGTACATCATGGTATGTAAGGCAAGGCAGTAGGAATAATGTAGCTGCTCAAAGAGCACCCTAATTCAGGAAGCAGAGAGAGATAAATGCTGGGGCTCAGCTCATTTTGTTTTCTTTGTACTCAGTCCAGAACCTCAGTCTATATAAGGTGCTGCCCAGATTTAAAATATGTCTTCCCACCTCAATTAAACTAATCTAGAAATTACCTCCCCAAAATATGAAAGGGGCTTCTATATCCTGTCACCTTGACTATATTGGCCATCAAGAAAGAAATGTAGCTCCTTTAGCTTGGAACCTAAATAATTAAACTTTTTTTTCCTATCTTTCTTTTTTTTTAATAATTTTTTATTAGATATTTTATTTACACTTCAGATGCCATCCTCTTTCCCCATTTCCCCCTTAGAAAACCCCTATCCCATGCCCCCTTTTTCTTTTTGCAAATATACATTTTTTTTTAAAATGTTAACCATAGGCTTTATAAGTTTGGTATTGCTCAATCAGAGGTGTAACCCACTACCCAGCCTAGATATATCAATTATTTTTGACTAGTAGAGATACATGAACATCTGCCTCCCTGTCTCCCCCCTCTTTCTCTCTTTCATCACCTAGCTTCTCCTCTCCTCTTCTCCTCCTCTTCTTACTCCTTCTCTTAATCTCAGTACTCCTCCCACCTTAGCTCCTCCTACATATCACCCTTCCTGTTAAAATGAAACTTTTCTCTCAAAATACAATTAGAGCATAATTATGTCAATTTGTACCCATGAGGTACAAGATAGTCCTCATACCCAGTCGAACATTTTGTTGACTAACCAGAACCTCTGTCGTCTCTCCTAACTAAAACACTTAGTTCTGAACATGGCTTTTTCCTTGGCTTTAGGATGAATGTCAGCTGACGACCATCCACTCAAATCTTTTCTCTCAAGGTAATTAGCCAGACTTGGCTATAAGGCTATAAGTTTTCAACCCTGTCAGAAATCCACAATGACTGAGTTAACTATAATTGTGGGAAGCACAAAGCATAGCTTCTGAAACTTAGCCAATTTATAGAGACCTCTGAACACCTGGACACTCCCTCTACTACATAACATTGGAGCATCTGTTCTTCCACCTTCTGGCCCAGTATCATCTGACAGACCTTAGTGCTGCAGAATTATTAAGGGCTGATTACTCTGTCTAGGCAGATATAATCAGTCAACTATCCTGAGAGTGTGTCCTTTTCTGGACAGTAATTTGTCTGCAGATGGGAAGAGGCAATTCTTGTCTACTGGCTGTCTCACCACAACTGGAGTAACTCCAAAGATGCTCAATTTCTTTTTAGAATTCAATATATGAAGCTGTCAGGAGCAGACAGGTCTCTAATCAAAATGAACATTAATACAGAAATGTTTGTCATGTCAATTCTGTGGACTTCTGATGTTTTGAAAACCAACAATCCATGTAAGGTAATCTGGACTGTTGCCTGTTAACTCCACTCATCTATCTCTAAATAAAACATAGAAAACACCCTAACAATAAACTCCAAGTCATGATTTTGCTATAGTCCCTTAACGCACAGTCTGTCCATCTCAAATCAGTTAAAAAAGTTAAAGAAGGACTGGGTCTAAGTCTTGTATTCCAAAACGTGTTATACTGGTACTATGCCTATGAGAGTAACAATATTCATCTCACTCATATCAATAAGAAGCTCATACCAATAAAATTTGTAATCAAAGTAAATTGGTGCCATTTAAGAATTTACATCTTCATCTTGATACTAATTATACAAATTTCTACTAATAGGTTATGGCTATGCAATTAACCCTTACCTAATCCTCTGTATTCCAACAAAACCACTATTTTTTCTAGAAAGACAGCCCTACATTTACCACCTTATTTCACAAGCCCAGGGAGTAGGGGCACTGACTCTTCATTAGCTTCTTCAAGCTGATTATGGGCATTGAGATATTAGAGGAGGAGTGGGGGGAAGAGCAAATTGACAAGCCTCTGATGCTGTGTCTTCACTGCCTCCAGATGGAATTCCCGGGCCTCGGAGGTTTGAGCAGGTCTGCCAAGCTTGCTTGTTGAATAGACACACCAAGGCTGATCATTCTGCAATATACAATTCTCAAAACAAATTTTAGTATCAAGATAGTTTTTTTTATTTAGAGGGCTGACATTTTATTAAGGATGTTGGTTCTAACCACTTTTCTTTTTTCCCTCTTTTATTGGATATAATATTTACATTTCAAATTTTATCCCCTTACCGCTTTCCCCCCACCTCCCAGGAACCCCTTATCCCATAACCCTTCCTCCTGCTTCTATGAAGGTGTTTACCCAACTACCCCACAAACCCCCTCCCCACCTTCAGATTACACCCCCACACTCAGTGCTCAGCCTTCAAGGTACCATTGACCTCATCTCCCACCTATGCCCAACAATCCTCCCCTACATGAACAACTGGAGTCATGTGGCTCTCCATATGTGCTCCTATGCTGGTGGTTTAGACCCAGGGAAGATCTGGCTGGTTGGTATTGTCACTCTCCTCATGAGGCCACCAACCCTTTAGGCTCCTTCAGTTTACTCTCTAACATCTCCATTGGGAACCTTTGATCAGATTAAAGGTTAGCTGTGAGTATCTGCCTCTGGGTATGTCAGACTCTGGGGGACCCCTAAAGAGACAGCCTTATCAGGCTGCTGTCAGTTTTCCCTTCCTGACATCCATATCAGTGTCTATTTTTGGTGACTGCACATGGAATGAATACCCAGGTGGAATGGTCTCCATATAACCTCTCCTTCAGATTCTGTCTCCATATTTGCTCCATGAGTATTTAGTTACTCCTTCTAAGAAAGACCTAGGCATCCTCACTTGATCTTTCTTCTTCATGAGCTTCATGTCGTCTGGTATTTGATTCTTTGTTGTTTCAAAATTTGGGCTAGTCTCCGCTTATCAGTGAGTAAATACCCTGTGTGTTCTTTTGTGATTGGGTTATCTCACTCAGGATGATATTTTCTAGTTCCATCCATTTACCTAAGAATTTCTCAAATTCATTATTTTTAATAGCTGTGTAATATTCCATTGTGTAAATATACCATATTTTTTGTATCCATTCTTCTGGTGAAGGGCATCTGGGATCTTTCCAACTTTTGGCTATTATAAATAAGGCTGCTATGAACATAGTGGAGCATATGTCTTTGTTATATGTTGGGGCATTTTCTGGGTATATGCCCAGGAGTGGTATAGATGGGTCCTCAGGTAGTGCTATATCCAATTTTCTGAGGAACCGCCAGACTGACTTCCAAAGTGGTTGTACCAGCTTGCAACCCCACCAACAATGCAGGAGTGTTCCTCTTTCTTCACATCCTCGCCAGCATCTACTATCACCTGAGTTTTTGATCTTAGCCATTCTGACTGATGTGAGGTGGTATCTCAGTGTTGTTTTGATTTGCATTTCCCTGATGAATAAGGATGTTGAGCATTTCTTAAGGTGCTTCTAGGCCATTCGTGTTTCCTCAGCTGAGAATTCTTTGTTTAGCTCTGTACCCCATTTTTAATGGGGTTATTTTGTTGTTTGGTGTCTAATTTCTTGAGTTCTTTGTATATATTCGATATTAGCCCTCTATCAGCTCTAGGATTGGTAATGATCTTTTCCAAATCTGTTGGTTGCCATTTTGTCTTGTTGACAGTGTCCTTTGCCTTACAGAAGCTTTGCAATTTGATGAGGTCCCATTTGTCGATTCTTGATCTTAGAGCATAAGCCATTGGTGTTCTGTTCAGGAACTTTTCCCCTGTGCCTAGGTATTCGAGGGTCTTCCCCAACTTCTCTTCTATTAGTTTCAGTGTATCTGGCTTTATGTGAAGGTCCTTTATCATTTTGGAGTTGAGCTTTGTACAAGGGGATAAGAATGGATTAATTTGAATCCTTCTACATGTTGACCTCCAGTTGAGCCAGCACCACTTGTTGAAAATGCTGTCCTTTTTCCACTGGATGGTGTTAGCTCCCTTATCAAAGAGCAAGTGACCATAGGTGTGCGGGTTCATTTCTTGGTCTTCAATTCTATTCCATTGATCTTCCTGTCTGTTTCTGTACCAATTCCATGCAGTTTTTATCACTACTCCTCTGTAGTACAGTTTGAGGTCAGGGATGGTGATGCCCCCAAAAGTTATTTTATTGTTGAGAATAGTTCTCACTATCCTAGGTTTTTTGTTATTCCAAATGAATTTGTATGCCGGGAGCCAAGCCCAGGAAATTTCCTGCTGTTTTAGAAAGTCTAGTCAGTACAAGGTTAAGAAAGGACATTCACAGGTCTCAGGTCCCAGGAACCTGGCATTTCCTTGGAGCTGATTATGACAGTGGGATGGCCTAGGGTGATAAGATTATGACAGTGGGATGGTCTAGGGTGATAAGATTATGACAGTGGGAAGGTCTAGGGCGATAAGGATTCCATAGTAGGATAGCCCTAAGCAATGACCCTTGCCCAAACTTCCCAGTTTGCTGTGTCTTTATAACCTGCCCCCAAAATCAAAGTTTCAGAGCTTGATCAGAACCTCAGACTTGCTCTCATTCTTTGAGTCTCTTGTCCTTTCATTCATTCGCCCCCTTCCCTAAGGTCTCGTCGAATCCCCGCGGGCCGGGGCATTTGTAGATTGCTCTTTCTATCTCTATGAAGAATTGATTTGGAATTTTGATGGGTATTGCATTGAATTTGTAGATTGCTTTTGGCAGGATGGCCATTTTTACTAAGTTAACCCTGCCAATCCAGGAGCATGGGAGATGTTTCCATCTTCTGAGATCTTCTACAATTTTTCTTCAGAGACTTGAAGTTCTTGTCATACAGATTTTTCACTTGCTTGGTTAGATTCACTCCAAGATAATTTATTTTATTTGTGGCTATTGTGAAGGGTGTCATTTCCCTAATTTCTTTCTCAGCCTGTTTATCCTTTGAATTGAGGGAGGCTACTGATTTGTTTGAGTTGATTTTATATATCCAGCTACGTTACTAAAGTTGTTTATCAGGTTTAGGAGTTCTCTGGTGGAAGTTTTAGGGTCACTTAGGTATACAATCATATCATTTGCAAATAGTAAAAGGTGGGTCTAGTTTTAAAGTCAACTACCAAGTGAGCGAAGTCAGTTCCTGAAGAACCAAGCCCACTGGCGCCTCTAGGCACCCTGGTGGATGGGAAACAATTATGCAAACTTAGAAGGACAACCAATTGAGCAATCCTATCCCCAGGAGAGATAGAAAATATGCCTTGTGGACAAAAACAGAGAACTTGAAGTTCCCTGGTATAGTCTTGGTCTATCACACCAGGATGAACCACAAGCCCTTCAAGGTAAGAGAGGAGCAACCTAGAATAAGGCCAACAATTCCCTCAGGCAGGGAACCTTTAAAATCAACCGGGACAGGCTGCATGCCCACATGTGGCATTAGTAAGAATTGGGAGGTGGAACAGAGGTCCAATCCTGCGGAGCCTCTTTTAGCTCTGCTACTAGAGGTGTCCTCCGGTTGCCGACTTGTGTCCCATATTTTTTGGGGCCCTGGGATCTGGGGCCCAGAAACCCGTTTTTTGGAATACCTTCATCTCTTCCTACTGGTGGGGAATCATGTTGAATAAGCTTTCCTTGAATATCTCTAAGTGATCGATACTCATTAGCCCAATGATAACCTTTTCTGCATTTGGTACAAAGCCATGGAGTTCTTTTTTGCATGGAAGCACAACATTCTCTTTTCAAATGACCAGGTTTGCCAGAGTTATAGCAGACTTTACAGCTGCCAGAACTTGGGCGGTTTTGGCTTTGTAAGATAGCTGCTGCAAGGCCAGCATTAGTAAGCGGGCCTCCAAGTCCTCGGCAAACCTTTATCCAGTCTGTCAACCCTTTGCATAATTGTTTCCCATCCACCAGGGTGCCTAGAGGCGCCAGTGGGCTTGGTTCTTCAGGAACTGACTTCGCTCACTTGGTAGTTGACCTTAAAACTAGACCCACCTTACAATTAATGATAGAGGGGAAGAACGTTATCGGAATTTTGGACACAGGAGCTGATAAAAGTATTATTTCCTCCAACTGGTGGCCTAAGGCATGAGTTGTTACACAATCATCTGACTCCTTACAAGGGTTGGGATATGAAGCCAGCCCTGAAGTCAGTTCACGCTCATTGACTTGGCAGGCACCAGAAGGTCAAACAGGAAGCTTTATACCTTATGTGCTTCCTCTCCCCGTTAATCTCTGGGGAAGAGACATCTTACAAGACTTAGGATTAACATTAACTAATGAGTACTCTCAACAAGCTATCAATACTATGAAAAAGATGGGATATAGGGAAGGAAGGGGCCTTGACAGAAAAAAGCAATGAAGATTAAGCCCAATCTCACAAGAGAGTAATACAGGAAGACAATGTTTGGGTTTTCCCTAGTTGCCATTGAGGGTTCTATACTCATAACCTGGCTTACTGAGGAAGCCATGTGGGTTCCTCAATGGCCCCTATCCTCTGAGAAATTGGAAGCTGCTACAAGGCTGATTGAAGAACAAGTACAGCTTGGTCATTTAGAGCCTTCCACCTCTCCTTGGAATACACCTATTTTTGTCATAAAAAAGAAGTCAGGAAAATGGAGAATTCTCTATGATCTGAGGGCCATTAATGCGCAGATGCAGCTATTTGGCTCTGTGCAACGAGGTCTACCTCTGCTCTCTGCTTTACCTAAGCGATGGAGGATTATAATTATAGACATTAAAGATTGTTTTTTCTCCATTCCTTTATGTCCACAAGACAGACAAAGATTTGCATTTACCCTACCTGCTGTTAATCACCTTGAACCAGACAAAAGATATCAGTGGAAAGTTTTGCCTCAAGGCATGGCCAATAGCCCCACCATGTGTCAGCTGTATGTACAAATGGCCCTTGAGCCAGTCAGGAAACAATTCTCCTCCTTGTTACTGATCCATTATATGGATGACATTCTTATGTGCCACAAGGAATTAATTATTTTGCAGACCTCATACCCTTTATTGCAAAAAACCCTGGGACATTAGGGCCTGCATATTGCTACGGAGAAAGTTCAAATTTCAGAAATAGGCTCCTTTCTAGGAACAGTTATTTACCCAGAAAAAATAGTTCCTCAGAAATTAGAGATTCACAGAGACCATTTGCACACTTTTAATGATTTTCAAAAATTATTGGGTGATATAAATTGGTTGAGACCATTCCTGAAAATTCTCTCTGCTGAAACAAAAACCTTTGTTTGATATTTTGGAAGGGGATGCTCATATTTCCTTGCCAAGAGCCTTAACACCGGCTGTAAGCCATACCCTACAAGTGGTAGAAAATGCCTTACAAGATGCCCAGCTAAAACACATAGATGAAACCAAAGCCTTTGACTTATGTGTTTTTAAAACTAGACACTTACCAACTGCTGTGTTATGGCAGGATGGGCCCTTGTTATGGATTCATCCCAATGCTTCTCCCGTGAAAATTATTGAATGGTATCCAGATGCAGTTGCTCAGCTTGCCCTTTGTGGGCTAAAAATAGCCATTACCCATTTTGGAAGGGAACCTAAGGTTTTAATAGTGCTGTATACTGCCCATCAAGTCCAAATATTAACTGCTACTTCTGCTGTTTGGGCCGTGTTGGTCACTTCCTTTAATGGTCAGATAGATAATCACTATCCCAAACATCCCATTTTACAATTTGCCTTAACTCAAGCTATTGTATTTCCATGCATTGTATCTCAGAAACCACTCCTAGATGGAGTGGTAGTTTATACAGACGGGTCAAAAACAGGAGTCGGTGCCTATGTGGTTAATAACAAAGTCACATCCAAACAATACCATGAAACCTCACCTCAAATTGTGGAATGTTTAGTGGTGTTAGAGGTTCTGGAAATTTTTCCAGGTCCCTTAAATATTGTTTCAGATTCCTTTTATATAGTAAACGCAGTTAAAGTTTTAGAGGTGGCTGGACCAATTAGGACATCCAGTAGACTTATAGAAGTTTTTCAAAAGATTCAGTTTACTTTGGTTAATAGAAAATTCCCTGTTTTTATTACACATATTAAGGCTCACTCAGGTCTACTGGGACCCATGTTTCACAGAAATGACCTGGCATATCGAGCCACAAAGTTGATTACGATTGCACTCTTGCCAAAATTGGACTTGGCTAAAAACTTTCATAAAAGATTTCATGTGACAGCTGAGACGCTACGTAGTCGATTTGACATAACTAGAAAAGAGGCTAGAGATATAGTGACTCAATGTCAAAATTGCTGTCAATTCTTACCTGTGTCTCATGTTGGAATTAACCCCCAACGAATCTGGCCACTACAGATTTGGCAAATGGATGTTACTCAGATCCCATCCTTTGACAAATTGCAATATCTACATATTTCCACTGATACTTGTTCTGGAATTATATTTGCTTCTCCATTATCCGGAGAAAAAGTGGCCCATGTTATTCAGCATTGTCTAGAGACATGGAGTGCCTGGGGAAAGCCTAAAATCCTTAAAACTGACAATGGACCAGCTTACACTTCTCAAAAGTTTGGACAATTCTGTCGCCAAATGGGAGTGACCCATCTGACAGGTCTCCCTTATAACCCTCAAGCACAAGACATTATAGAACGGGCTCATTGCACTCTCAAGTCCTATTTAATAAAACAAAAAGGGGGAGTCGAGGAGGCTCTACCCTCAGTGCCACGAGTAACCATCTCTATAGCACTCTTTACTCTTAAATTTTTAAACCTGGACAGTCAGGGCCATACGGTGGCTGACCGTCATTGTTTAGAGCCTGATAGGCCAAAGGAGATGGTCAAATGAAAAGATGTCTTGACTGGTCTATGGAAAGGCCCGGATCCTATTTTTAATAAGATCCAGGGGAGCTGTTTGTGTTTTTCCGCAGGGAGAAGACAATCCATTTTGGTTGCCAGAACGATTGACACGAAAGATCTTGATAAACAAGGATGAACCCCAACTGGAGCCCTCGGAAGTGGATTCTGGCCTACATGCTCCTCCTTTGGACCCTGGTTCCTAGTATATGGGGGGAATATAGATGGGCAATATTGTCTTCCTTTCCAAAGCCCATGCCTGTTAGGCATGACGCAATGGTTTTCCCAAAATTTTTTACAACTAATAAGACATTGGATTTACCATATCTTCCATACGATAATACTTTGGCACCACTAGGTGAGAATCGTTCCTTTCAGAAACAAGGCTCCCTGTGTTTTCAATTCAAAACTGATTATCAAGGTGAGTGTTTGAGCCTCACAAACCGAGCCTTGGGATTGTTTGATCATAAGCAGTGGGGCATGATTAACTCAACCAAAACAAATTTGACCTCCGAAGGAAAAACCCATTGGATTCATTATCATACCCTTTTTTGGTATGATGTCATTTGGATCAATGGCACGTTTTTGTCTCCCAATTTTACTGACAGAAATCACCCTCGCCAGCCAAAACTAGCTCCCTTTTGTCACGGGAAAGATGAAGGTATTATTCCACCCTGGACAGATAGTCAATCCCCAGTCACTCGCTGGGTGGATTGGGCTCGAACCTTCACCTTTTCTCCCAATATGTTGGCTGACCCAGGAGAGGAGTTAATCATGAAACAGGGACCCTTTTTACAAGACCTAAAGATGGATCCCTTTGATAAATGGCTACTTTGTGGGATTAATGGTAGTTGCACTGATCTTAACCCCCTGAGTTTTCTCTAAGGCGGTTCTGCTGGGAAGTCACAGTTTACTTTGATGTCTAATTTTACACAAAAGGAGAGCAATTATAGTGATCCCGAAAATTATAAAGTTGTAAATTCCAAAACGATAGTTGCTGGGCTCAATAAAACCCTGATTAATCAGACCCACTGTCCACCTACCCCGGTTTGTGTTTACCCCCCTTTCTTGTTTATCCTTTCAAATGAATCATTTACAACTTGCCTTAATCATACTTGTTGGATGTCACAATGCTGGGATTCAAGACGGTTTCTTCGTGCATTGGTAGCTAGAGTACCACAATGGATTCCTGTTCCCGTAGAGACTCCATCCACCCTGTTCTTATTTAGACAAAAAAAGGATTTTGGAATAACTGCAGCTATTGTAACAGCCATTTCTGTTAGCGCTATTGCCACGACTACTGCTGGAATTTCCATGTATACCACAGTCCAAACTGGCATGGCCCTTAACCAGTTGTCTGCCACTGTGGCAGAGGCCATCAATCTTCAAACTACGGCTAGTGCCTAATTGAAGGGTGGACTGATGATTGTCAATCAGCGCCTGGACTTGCTGGAGGAAAGGTTGGATATTCTCTTCCAATTGGCCCAATTAGGATGTGAAAGAAAATTAGGAGCGCTTTGCATTACCAGTGTACAATATGAAAATTATACCCGAGCAGCTAACCTGTCCAGACAATTAGCTTTGTATCTTGCAGGTAACTGGTCTGAAGGCTTCGATGAGACCCTTGACAAGTTAAGAATGGCAGTGATAGCCATCAACTCAACACGAGTGGACCTGTCATTGACTGAAGGACTCTCCTCCTGGATTTCTTCAGCCTTTTCTTTCTTTAAAGAGTGGGTGGGGGTAGGTCTGTTTGGTACAGCCCTATGTTGCGGATTAGTGTTTATGCTATGGTTGGTCTGCAAACTCAGAGCCCAACAAACACGTGACAAGGTCATTATTACCCAAGCACTCGTAGCCTTGGAACAAGGATCATCCCCTGAAATTTGGCTATCTATGCTAAGAAAGTAACTGATGACTGAGACCCTCAGTCAATGCACCCCAAGGGTTCAGCCTATTGCACTGGGTCGATGAGAGGTCTAAGTCTAGCCAGTCCTTGCCTGAATAGCTGTGGTACCTGAATAGTAGGTTGACAGCCCTTGCACTCCTGGGAACTATACTCCATTGCACAGGGATGAGTGTCAATTCCTCTTTACATTCCCTTAGCCCTTGCACCCAGAGGACTTGTTTCCATTGCACCTGGTAGGGTAAGGGAAAATATTTTGGCTGTAAGCTCTTGATCGCTTATTCCCACAAGATGGAGTTTGCTTGATCAACTTGAGTTTGAATCTTGATTGGTGCTACACTAGATAGGCCAAAGGCAGTTTCATCTTTATAAAACAAAAAGGGGGAGATATAGAGAGCCACGGTGAGCGGTGACAGTGTTCGCCATTACAAGATGGCACTGGCATCTGGTGCTCCCGCAAGTAATAAGTGGACTGCTCATGTGCAAGTGGTAAAAGCGCGCCAAGTCACTGCCCAACCCGGGGCGTAATACTAGGTAATGAGCAAGCAGCCAATCAGAAGTGAACACGCTGCTCTGGGGTGTATATAGGCAGCGCCCTTTCAGGGCTCGGGGTCTTCCTCTTTCTATCACAATAAACACTTGCTGCAGAAGGATCCTGGTGCCCGCATGCGTTCTTGCTTGGCGAGACGATAGCGCGGGTCACATGTGATGGGGTGTTCAGGGCTTGCTATGATGGGGGAACTGGGTTCTGATGATGTCATGTAACTTTGGTTTCTGTTGCTTGCATTCCTGCGTTTGCCTTTTGCCATCTGGTTAACTCTAGTGCTGCCTGTACTTGCTGTCTCTGGCTGAAGCCTGCCTTTCCAGTTATCTCGCTTGTGTCTGATCTCCTAGGGGTCCAGATATCCCTGTAATCTTTTCCAGCTGTACTGATTACAGTGGTACCTCTAGGATGCCTCAGGATTTGGTGCCTCCAAGGTAGCCGTCCAGCTAGGTGTCTGCTGTTCTGGGTGCAGTGTCTCCTCTAGGATATCTCAGGATATGTTTTCTGATGCTCTGAGTTCAGTTGTTCCTCTGTGGCTCTGGGTTGAGTGGACCTTTTTGTATGTCTCAGGCAGAATCCGGGGTCCACAAAAGAGCAGACCTGGTAGAGGTCTGGTCCAGGCCTCAGTTCCGGGAGTGGGCCAGAAGGGGAGTGCTACTCCACAGGGGTCAGGGGGGGGGGTATCTGCTGAAATCTGAGAGCTCCCAGCTCCCAGCTATGGGCTTAGGGCAGTATGTGGGTCTTCCTACCTAATGCTGGCTGTGGTATCCGTGGAGTCTTCAGAATATCTCAGGCAGAGTCCGGGGTCCACACAACAGCAGACCCGGCAGAGGTATAATTAAACTTCTTACTGAACATAATACTGCCACCTTCTGTCACAGATTTTATTGGAAACTCGTGTAGTTTAATAGACACTTGTATGTTTTTAATCACTTGTGTTGGTGTTTTCTAATGTGTTTAAGAATATATCCCAATATGTATCTGTATTTTCTGACTGAAGTTTCATAAAATCTTTAAGCATTTATAATAGTCTATCATTTTTCATGGCCAACATACCAATGTATGCCAGAGAACCACCTGGCTCTCTTTCCTCTGGAACCACCCATTTTGTTCCTTAAGACAAAGCATCACTTGATAAGAAGTCTAGACTGACTGACCAGCAATTTTTAGATCTGCCCTTCTCTGCCTCTCTGGTGTTGGGGTCCAAAGTGCCTGCTCTATACTCAGCTTTTTCATAAGTACTAGAAAGATGGAATCCTTGTGTGTAGGACAAGGGCTTCATAGCTAAGTCAACTCCACAGTTCAACAAGTGGTTCTTTAAGAAGTTTTACTTATTTGTAAAATAAATATTATTAAATTAATTTTAAATGTTGGAAGTTTCAAATGTTCTTGAAAACTCACAGTTGAAGTCTTAATATCATGTGTTGGTACTGCCTAGAAATGAGCTTACCTGCTTCCTATTGCTGATATCCAATAACCACAGTCCTAGTTAAAATTTTAAAAACCCAAGCACTAATGCACTGTACCATGCATTATTGCCTTACAATGGCTAGTAAATCAAATTATGTGACCATTTTTTAATTTAAATCATTGACTTTGCTCCAAATCCATATTTTTAATCAATATCTTCTTTAATTAAAAAAAATCTGAGATTCATGTAAAAGAATCTTATAGTCAGCCCAAAATGGTTCATTTTATACCTAGTGAAATACACCAGAAAGGACAGATAAGCTGATGATTTAGGGTTGTTGGGTAAAGGGAGGACTCTTCTTCTTAGGCTTTCTTCCAGCATACAATTCAGACATTTAAACGTTTCCTTAAATACAGTACTAATGATTTATTTTTTTATATTTTTTCCTTCAAATGTGGAAAAGTCCTTCAGAAGACAGAACCATGAGCATGCATATGGATGATGACTGAAATAGCTATCTTGTAAAATAGTTAATACGGATGTGATTTTTATTCAACAGGAGTACTGATAAGATGCTGACATGCAGGTCAGCTTCTGGTGGTATGCTGCACCTCTGTGGTATTAAGCTCTGGAGATTATTCATTGTTGGGGAAGCAGTTCTTCTTGCCTTGCCAAAGTCTAGAGAGTTCATGACAGTATTATTATTTTTAATATTAATTTTTATTGAATATTTTATTTATTTACATTTCAAATATTATTTTCTTTCCTAACTTTTCTTCGGGAAAACCCTTAATCCATACCCCCTTTACCTGCTTCTATGATGGTGCTCCCACACACACTCCTGCCTACCTGCCCTGGTATTTCCCTAGCCTGGGGCATTGAGCCTTCACAGGACCAAGGACCTCTCCTCTCATTGATGCCTGACAAGGCCATGCTCTGCTACATGCACAGCTGGAGCCATAGGCCCTTCTATTAGTGGACAGGGTACATACACTATGGCATCTGTGTTGCAAGCATAAAGTCACTTGGAGTTGATTCTGTCTTTCTAGCTTTATGTGGATCCTGCGTGAACTTGAGTTCAAGAATCTTAAACTTTCAGGTTTGCATGGCAAGCTTTTTTGTTTGCCATCTCATGAACAACAGACAACATCCTCAATGCTAAACATGATTCTGAGAAGCAATAATTATACCTGAATATTATTTTCAAGTTACAAATGAAAAAAAAACCAGTTTCTTTTTATTAAAGAGGAATATAATAAATTACATAAATTACTATACATAATATATACACATATATAATAGTTATATAAACATTTACAAGATAAACTGAAGAATTTTCCTTTGTCTATTAATGTAATGAACACCTTTTAATTTTTATAATAAAACAAAATAAACAAAAAAGAAATATTTAATTAGTATTCAAGTGAACAGAATATAATAAAAATATGTTCAGAATCACACATTTTAACATATCTAGTTGTATACATTAGGGCATGTTTCTAACATCAACATACTCTTGGGAAATAAATATTAGGCAAAAATTTGTTCAATGCATGTATCTTCATGTGTGTGGGTACATGTGCATGTATAGTTTTAATCTACAAATCTCAGTTTGATCAGGCAGGACATTAAGAAAGACCCAGGGACCTGCATGTCAGCATCTTATTAGTGCTAAGATTTTACTTCTGTGCCACTAAATTTACCTTTTAAACTGTTGAACATTTTTTACTATGTGTATGTATGTGCATGTATCATATCATGTACATAGAGGTGAAAGACAACATATGAAAATCAGTTTTCTTCTTCCAATCTGTCGGTCCAAGGAAACAAATTCAGGTCCTTAGGCTTAGCAGCAAGTACATTTACCCATTAAGTCATTTTGCCCACCTCCTTTTATGTGGGTTGCACTAACTCAAGTCCTGACATTCATGTAAAGGTATTTTACCAGTTGAGCTGTCACCCTTGTTTTTTATTTTTTTCCTTATCATGCTTAGATTCTTCTAAACACTAACTGGAGTATTTTACAAAAGAGTGATTCTTTTTACATTTGACCTTGGTATTTTACACATATTTCATTTCCAGACATGTATTTGTCTTGCTCACTTTGCTCTTGAAACAGCAGTGGCAGTGGTTTAAAATTGAAATGAGTCATTTTGGAATAGGCATAATAAATGTGACCCTTTTCATGTTCAGACAGTCAAACTTCCCATTTGGAGTCAAGTCGTAAGTGTTTTATAAGTAACAGAACAGAAATTAAAAACAAAGACAAGCAATAGAAAACTCTGCCCAGAGTGGATAGTTTTTTAGGGTCTATGGTTGTTGAAGAAAATATTCTTTGAAGGCCCTTAAGATGTTGTTTCTGGGGAAAGCAAAGCTCATCTTTGGGTCTTTCAAGAGACTTGATGAATGAGGTAATGAAATTATTAATGAGAACTCAAAGTTGAGGTAGCTATGAGATAACAGGAATCTTGTATGCATGAATTAAGAGCAAAGGTAAGAGGAGATATCAGTGTTCTTAAATACAATCATGAAGCTAGGTTTTATGTCAGACAAATTCAGGGACTATGTAGAGAATGTTACCTGAGAAAGCTGGGACTTCCATGGTGTATTGAATTAGCTGATAAGTAATAGTGGGGTGAAGCTTTTTCTTCCCAGACCCATTCTTTCTTTTTACAGGTCCTTTCATTGCTGGCTTCTCATGCTTTGCCATCTCCTCAGTGAATAAAGGTATTTATAAAAGAACTGGTGTCACTACTGTCTCTCACTAGAGATATTATGACACATTCCAGTGGCAAGGATAATAGGGATTCCAAGAAAAAGAGTGGAAGCACAGCATCCTAGGTCAAAGAGAGAAAAGAGAATTAATACTCCCTGAAAAGCACTTACTCAATATTACTTGATGTGCAAGCATGGGAGTTAATGAGTTGGAGACTTCAGGCTAAAGAGTCTAGTAAGGCCCCCAAATACTAGGCTAAGACTGGAAGTTAGAACCTACTAGTAAATTTTAACATTAGTTCCCTGGAAAAAAAACACAAAGAAAACTAGTAGACATCACTTAGTGAGAATGTGGAGCCTCCTTCTTGCCTCTTTCTGATGCTGTAGACATTTTATATCTTCAGTTTTCACACTGAGGGCTGGGGATGAGACCTGGTGACTTTAAGCCTATGGAAGTCTTTCATTCTGTGAAAAATAACTGCTTTGCAGGCCAAGGTTCCGTCTTGGGATTTTGGGTTCTCTCTCTAAGTTAGTTTCTCACTGTTGTGACTACATACCTGACAGAAGCACTTCTATAGATAAAGCATTCATTTGGAGACTACAGACTACCATGGTAGGAATTGGAAAGAGAGAAATGAGTTCTGGAGTTCAGGTAACTTTCTCTTCTCTCATTTAACCCAGGAACCTAACTTGATTAGCTCTCTCCTCTTCAAGTAACCTTTCAGGGAGCATTTTCATAGACAGGGTTATCACACGCTCAAGCCTCTACAGGACTTCCCGAATGACTCCATGCACAGGGTAGTCTGTATTGGGCTCACTTCTGCCCAAGTCTTGCTGATATATATTCTAATATTCTATGATCTTCTAGTTTCTGGGTTACTCCCCTACACTGAGAGCCTGTCCAGACCTGTGTAGCACCAGACACTTGTTGTCTTGGGCTAGCTTCCTGTCTAGGTGTGGCACCAAACTGGTGTTTTTTTCAAACTCCTTTCTTTCTTTTTTCAGAGAATGTAAGGGTACTAATCATTCAGATGTTCATAGGTGAGAACATTGAAGGGAAACTTAGATTCTCTCCACTGTGCCACTTACTGTCACACATGTGACAATGTAGCCACACCTACAGTTCCTCCAGAGGCAGTTTAAAGAACATTGTAACATGACAGTTATAACAGAATTGTATATGTATGTTGGGTGATGTTTTAAGTTATTGCCTTGATTTCCCCAAATAAAGGATAATAGGTAGAAATTATAAGCCAAATATTATTTCAAAAGTATTCATCACAGTAAGACAAAAGACTAGGACAAAAATTTTCTCCATTTTGGGAAGAATGGAAAAATTAATATATGGATTACATATTAGCAGATGTTATTTACAGTGTCCTAAATCAGAAGGGATTTTTTATAAATTATGGGAGAAACTTGAAAGCCTTATATCATGACACCAATAGACAAATGAGCAAGTTATTTAAAGGCATTTCCAAAAAAACAAAACAAACAAAAAACTCCAAATGTTTTTTAAAAATGTTAAAAAGGATCAGCCATACTAAAAATCAATAAAGTATATTTAAGCAGCAGTGAGAATTTACTTAGCATTTATTACTCTGGTAAGAAGCATGGAACTGAATACCATCTGGGATGCACATGTGCTGGAAAGCCAGCTGGCAAAGAGAGGCAGAGATTAAAGCTACCTGTCACAGTGTGCAAGGAACCAAGATAATTCTAAAAGAGGCCACCATGAGAACACATTTGGCAATGGTGCATGGAACTGTTTTATGAGCTTACACAGGCATAAGTTATATGTACATATACCTTACCTGTTGATAGAGATTGCAAATTGAAGATCCAGGAGGTGGGATCTGGCAAGCAGGAGTTACTGATTTTCTTAGTTAACACTGCTATCATATCATTGAAAGTAGCCTTATAGAAATGATACAAAGGATGTGACCATAATTCAGCAAACTATGGTTCACAAAAATGAAGTTGTAAAAGTAGAAGATAATTCAGTATTTAAAGAGTATTTGCTGCTCATCCAAGAGACTCAAATTCAGTTCCAAACACCCATGCCACATAGCTCACAGCTTCCTGTAACTACAGTTCTAGTGGATCCAAATTTCTGTTCTGGACTCCGCAGGTACATGTAAAGAGACACAGATACATATACACAGACATGTATACACATGTAAAAACCACAGAAAGAGAGGGAGAGATACAGACAGAGACATAGTGACAGAGAGAGGCAGAGACAGACAGACAGACAAAGAGAGAGAAAGAGAGAGAGAGAGAAAGAGAGAGAGAGAGAGAGAGAGAGAGAGAGAGAGAGGCAGGCAGATGGACAAAAAGAGACATACACCCAAATACACACAAACACACACAGAAACATATGCACCTCAAACACACACACATCCACACATACTTTAAAGTCTTAAAAACTAAACTTTAAATAAATAAATAAAAAGAAGTGGGCTCTTGGGCTGCTTTAGTACAAACTATCATTTCTTCTTTGCCTGCTAATCTATAATTCATTCCAAAATTCATTTTTTTAGGCTTAAAAAATTAGCAATGAGAGGTATAAAATACCTGTTGAATTTATATGTGTTATTTTAATTATTAATAGAAAAGAGAATGGAAGTACTATAAACAATAAAGAAGAGAATGAAGAAACTGAGCCAAGTTATTCACTACAGCATTCAGTTCTACATCTATATCCAGGCTCACTTTTGTCTGGGAGGAGTGTGTGTGTGTGTGTGTCTGTCTGTCTGTCTGTCTGTCTGTCTGTCTGTGTCTGTGTGACTGTGTGTGTCTAGGTGCCCATGTATGTATATTTTATGTGTCTATATCTGTGTGTATGAGTATGTGTACAAATGTAATTTGTATGTGTAGAATGTAAGTTGGCAAGTATATTGATGTATGTATTTGTATTTCACATTTGTCTGTGTGTGGAATGTATTTGTATGTCTTTGTGCTTGTTTCTGTGGCACATGCAGATATGTGTGTAGCTCGCTTCACCTGTGAACACACACAGTGACTGGAGAAGGACAGGTAATCAAGTATCCTGCTCTAATACTCTTTGCCTTAGTCACTTGGGACAGAGTCTGTCACTGAACCAACCACTAGACTGGTGGCCAGCAAGTCTCTGTGATCCTCTTGTTTCTACTTCCCACAGTGCTCAGGTTTCAATAAAGTATGCTGCTACAACCTGCTTATTGCATTACATATGTGCTAGGGAGTCAAATTCAGTTCCTCATGTTTATGCACTATTACCCAATAAGCTAATCCCATCAACCACTCATTTAATGATTTTATTAAGAAACGGCACAGATGCTATGATTTTTAATAAGAAATTATAATTTCTCAAAATTTCATAAATATTTTCATTAAAGGCAGCCAACTATCCAAAGTTACCATGAAACAGAGAGCTTTGACAGTGGAGAAGAATGCTCATTTCTTTTTAATTTTTTTAGTGTCAGTCTCTTCTTAAAGTGAACATAACACTTTATAAAAATAGCAGCATTTTTTTTTCTTGATCAAGACATAGTGATTTGAAAAATTCTCAAGGAAAAGAGAAAATTGTCAAGCTTTGTGCACAATTGCTTGTAGTGTTATAGATATCAACTCTGATAATGAGGTAATGGATACCTGTTCCCATGTTGAGCGGCTAACTTAAGAACTCCTGACTTGTTTTTAGAACAAGGTGAATTTATGTGTACAAATATGTCTCTTGATTGTGGCAGACATTTCTGTGGCACAAATGTCTGTCTGGCCAAACTACTATTGCTTGCTGTATCAATTATTTTTCTCACTGTTGGTGACCATCCTCTTAGCTGCATGAAAATAGTCTGCTCCTGGCTTCCTTTGGATGAAAAGGTAGAACTCCCAATTCCATCCAGCCTGGATGCTTCTATACTTCCTGCCTTGATAATAAGTGCCAGGACCTCAGAACGTGTAAACCAGCCCCAATTTTAAATGTTTTCCTTTTTAAGAGTCACCTTCATTGTAGTATTTTTTCATAGCAATGACAATCCTAAGACAGTGGAAAAGGCATGACAACAGGACTGTGGGGCAGCTGCTCACATCATATCTGTAACAGGAGACAGAAATTCTGATGCTCAGCCTGTTTATTCTTGTTTAGGCAGTACAGCTCTTCAGTCTATGGTATGATGCCAAATTTTAAACTGATTCTTCCTTATCCATCAACCCTAGCTAGAAAACCCCTCAGTGACATGTGCAGAGACTTGACTTTTAGGGAATTTTAGACACTGTCAAGTTGACAATCAATATTAATTTTCATGCTCTCCATATTTCCATGTTAAGACAGCATGTTTATTTACTGTGCCAGCTAAAAAAGGAAAGATTAGTATTACAAAAGCTTGACAAGTTTCATGGACTATCATCACAATTGTCTTAAAATGTAAAGGTCTGTAGCATCTGCAGTTCTCATTGAACACAGTCAGAAAATATTTTAATAGACAAGACATATAAAGAAAATGTTTTGCTAATAAACTAGAAAATGACTGAATTGAAAAGTTAGCAGAGATAAGCTTTGGAGTAAATGTATTAAAAATGTATAAAAAGTTCATAAAACACTTTAGAAATATCCTTTGAAAAGACTAAAGAGTGTAGAGAAATACAAACAGCACAATAGACACACTATGGTGACTCAATGCCATATAGCTCAGGATACACAAGATTCCTTAGACTAACAACTACTAGAAGAATCTCTAAATTTTATTGTGAATAATTTCTTCCAAGATGCCATGCCCTGTTTTGTTTTGTTTTGTTTTGACAGCTTTCTTCATGGAAGAGAATCTGGACATACACATCTTTTCTATGCATATAAATGACAATATAGGGAAATGGGAGGTGAAGTGATATATGTAAATGACAGGTAAATAGTGATTCACATATCCATTCAGTTCATAAACAACTACAAACTTCCTTTTGTGTATGAAGGAGCATGCCTCCATAAGTATACATTTAAGTGAGTGTGTATATTTACACAGCATGTGGAGCTCAATTGTTGTATTCATTGTTCTTTTTTTATAGTGTTTTCCTTAGTTACCTTTTCATTTCATTTTGAGTCTGTTTTAGAGTCTGGATTTTAAGGAAATGATATGAACATGTCATCATTAAGGTTTATCATATACACCTCCAATAGTTCATGCTCATTTAAGCAGAGTTCAAGTCACCAAGAAAGCGGATTTCTTGTTGTATCTATGATATTTCCAAAATGTTTAACTGAATAGAGAAGACCCACATTAAGTGTGCCTGGCACTATTTCACAAGGTGGGGTTCTGGACTGTATAAACAGAAGAAAGCTAACTAAGTATTGGTATTATTCTGACTCTGCTTCCTGACTATAGGTGTGATGGACTTCCTCACTCTCCTGTCCCTGTTTGTCCTCCACTGAAATGGTCTGTACTAACAACTGGAGCAAAAATAAATCTGTCCTTTTATAAGTTGCTGCCTGCTGAGTATCTGGTCACCGGAACAAAACAAGACAATGATTTTCTGCTTTAATTTTACAAAACTACTTGTGAATAATAGATGGTTATTTTATTGATTATATAATTTTTATCTGTTGAACTAATCAAATTTTCCTCATAGCACTTAATTTTAAAAATATTACATAACATGCTATGTGAAGCCATTCTTGTCGTGCTGACTGCTGCTACATTCTTTTAGATTTCATTCCCCTCTCAGAGACAAGTTTATTACTCATACAGTTCTTCATTCAGCACCAGTCATTTTTAAAATGTTTCTCAAGACATTTTTCACTATTGACCTAAACATATTTGAGCTATTTTTAAAATTATTTTAAAATCTGAATTCATATCACATTTTATTTTACTTTTTGTCAAATTTTAGCAGGACACAATATGTGATCCAGCTACCGGTAGTTGTCTATACATACAACACACTGTTGCCAAAGACGTGTGATCTTAAATGAATCCCTAAACATCCAATTGGCAGCAGAAAAACAAACACTTCCACTAGTGTGAGCTCTTGCTATTTTCAGTCACTTGCCCTATCCTTTTCCCTTAGCTTACATCTTTTCATTTTTTGTGTTCCTGTGAGTGGAGATGAGAGCATACAGGCACAAGTGTCTGCAAGTGTTCGGACACTAAAGTACCACTTCATGTGTCTTTCCTCTGATGCCATCCACCTTAAGATTTGGTACAATATATATCACAGTTTTACCTTAAACTCAACAATTCATTATGATTGACAAGTTATCTCCAAGGATGCTCCTGTCTCTAGCTCTACCCTCCAAACTGAGTGTTAAAATTATAGCTGCAAGAAACAATACCTGACTTTTTTATGTATATTCTATGGAGTAAAAATCAGGTCCTTATAGTTCTGAGTCAAGCAACTTAGGGAATAAGACATTGTGTCAGCTCCTTAAAATATATTTTCACAGCCTAAATGGATTGTGAACCACAAGCAAGCAGCATAATTCACCTACTAAGTTATGTACTTTCCACTTGACTGTCTGATATCTGCATGCTGACTATAACCTGTATTCCCTTCAGGTCTACTCTAACTCTCATAGATCTTTCCCCTGGCCCCAAAGTTTTTTAGAGTGGGTAACTATATACAAGACAAATATTGAATGGATCCCTTTTCTCACCTGCCCCTGCCTGGGTTCCAGAATTGACTAACACTGTATGTAAAAAATTAGTTCTGCCATTCATCATTTTCAAAGCTCACTCAACTGCCTTATACCAGGTCAGAATTTGTAATAACTACAACATCTGTCTGTGGGTCACTTCACCCTCACAGACTGGAGCACTTTTAGGTATAAAAATCACTTACAAAGGAAAAAAACAGTATTAAAGAGTAACAGTTTCTCAAGATTACAGAACTCTTATCTATTTGCCTGGTAAAAAGAAAACAGAGGATTATTGATAGGACTCAGAAAATGTGCTAAATCATTTAGGAATCATCATATTTAATCCTCCAACAAGCAGTTTTACTAAAAAGGCTGATTCCCTCATTTTTGTCAGAGAAAAGTTCATAGAGAGTAATAGATTACTCAGAAGTCTTCATGTAAAACCTTACTCCTTCCATATGACAGCAGACTCCTCATGGGACTTGGCATTTGCAGCATAGAATAATACTTATGTCACGTATTGAGACCCTGCCTCATGAGTGATACAGACAGCAAGGATCACCTGAAGCTGTAAGGGACAAGGTCAGTTGTGTACCAGAGAAATGTTTACAATAAGGCTAGTGAGGAATGAGAAGAAAGAAAATGTAATACTTGACTTGATATAGGGCAGTGCTCTGCTATTCTTTCTGTTACTATAACAAAACACTTGGACAGAAAGCCACATAAGGGAGAAAAGAATTTATTAGGCTCACACTTCCAGTTCACAGTCTGTGTACACTGTATTTATCCCTAAATTAAAATTTCATTTATAGAAAAGATATTGACATAAGCCCAGGGGTAGACAGACATGGGGTGACAGAAAGACAGCAAGCTCCAGGCCCAGTGAGAGACCCCATCTCAAAAACTAAGGCAGGAAGCAATTCAGGTCACCTGACGGGGAACCTCTGGCCTAAAGTACACATATACATGCATACATACATACATACATACATACATACATACACATACACATGTGCACACACACACAAACAAATCAAAAAGCTAGATTTACTTTTGAAATTTTGCAGACTCTCAGCAAGTAGGCTGTGACCTAGTTATTCCAATTGCACTTGTCTGGATTCCTCACACCACACTTAAACACCAAGGCTTTTTTTTTTTTTTTTTTTTTTTTTTTTTCATTCTGTCCTTTCTATTCCAAATCCCTGTCTTAAGCCACCTGAGAAAGATCTAAAGTTGTTGTAAAAACTATCTTGTCTTCTATCTTGGGGAAAGTGCCTGGTGGGAGATTTTTAAACTATTGTGATATCTGAAGCTAAACTTAACCTTATTTGGAGAAGGGCTGAAAGAACCCTTAACTGGGTCACATATCTCCACATATCTTTGGAGATAGTATTAATTTCCTCCATATTAATTTTATAAGCTCACATTCCAAACCAGTATGAACTGGAAAATGCAACATTTTACTGATATTCAGTGATGTGTTGTATCTGAGAAGTTAAAGTATTTGCCTTACAGAAACTAGGTCCTAAGTTTGATCAACAAAAATCATATTGAAAAAAATGTCCATGCAATGGCACACTCTTATAATCCCATCACTGGGTGGGAAAGGGATAAAGGCAGATCCCTTGTGCTTGTAGACCTGGCAGTCTAATGTAATCAATGAGATATAATGAGATCCCCTATCTCAAGAAACAGTATATAAGGTGCTGAGAACAGCAAGTGAGATTGTCCTCTGGCATCCATGTGGATAGTCTCACATGGGGCATACCTACATAACATGAACCTGTGTGTGTATACATGAAAAGAACTATATATACACATAAACACACACACACACACACACACACACACACACACACACACAGAAAGAGACAGAGACAAAGAGAAAGAAAACTGCTCAGTACCTAGATTTCTGTCTTAGCTTAGTTTCCAACTTGTAAAAAAGAATTAAAGAAAAGTTAAGAGTTGGTTATATTATCTCCCATGTAAACTGAGACTGTAAGAAGCAATAGACCTGAGATGCATACAAGATTAACCATCTTGGTGAGTGAAACTATAAAAGTTAGGCACTCAGCTAGAGCTTTAGAGTTCTCAGATCTAGTAGCAATAATCCTTGGGGCAGATAAGTGAACTCAGAAGTTGTACCACATGCTGATCTTAGACTCAGAGTTATCAAAATCTAAGTTGTACATAGGCTATGGTGTCAGTTCCTATGAACTGAGGGTGAGGTCACCCCCATCCTCCTATGTTAAACCTCCTGCCTCCTGAACTAGTTTGTATTATGTTTGTTGCATGGTGGGATCACTCACCCAGCAGCAGTTTAATTTATGTGATATTATTAGCTAATTTCATTTGTTATTTGGCATTGGTAATGATCAGGCACACACCTCTACACATACACATACACACACACACACACACACACTGCATTGTTTACTCTCATCTTCTATTTACATTTCTCTCTTACTCTTGTCATCTTCCTTTTTAGGGGTTCTTTTTTTTCACATTCTTGTCCTTTTTATTTGTTCTGTGGTATATTTATATTAATCAGGACTGTTTTCATGACCATGAGTTTGAAATTATCCATTGTAGCCTAGTGGGCTCAGAGTTTAAACAGTTGAAGACAAAGCCTCTTGCTCCCCAAGAGTTCATTAGTAGCATGTGCACATTTTATCTTGTGGAATCACTCATCTCTCCTTCAGTAGCTAACTACTTCTCATGGTGCTCTTCCATTCTGGGGACAAGGCAGTGATTATTGTATAAGATGCCTTATTATTATTATTATTAGATGCCTTGTATAAGTCATTCTATTTTTTCTTTAATCACTTTAATTTAATGGTAATTTTAAAATTTTTTCTCTTAAAAATTTTATTTACTTACATTACAGTCATTGCTCTCCTACCGGTTCCCCCTACCATAGTCCCTCATCTCATTCTTCCTCCCTCTTGCCTCCAAGGAGATGCTCTTTCCACACTACCAGCCTTCCTCCTTCCCTGAGGCCTCAAGTGTCTTGAATATTAAGTGCACCTACTCCCACTAAAGGCAGACCAGGAAAACCTACTGTACTGTTTACGTGTGAGTAGCATCAGATCATGCCTTGTATGCTCCTGCTTGGAGGCTCAGTATCTGGGAGATCCCAGGGTTCTGGGTGAGTTGAGACTGCTGTTCTTCCTGTAGGATCGCTCACCCCTGCAGCTTTTCCAAGCCTTCCCCAAATTCAACTATAAGGGTCTTCTACTTCAGTCCAATGGTTAGGTGTAAGTAGCTGCATCTGTCTTAGTCAGTTGCTGGTAGGGTCTCTCAGAGGACAGCCATACCAGGCTGCTGTCTGTAAGCACATCATAGCATCAGTAATTGTGTCATGCCTTGGTGCCCCTCCTGCATGAGATGGATCCCAGTGGACCACATTTCCTTAAGTCTCTTCTTCAATTTTGTCCCTGCAGTTCTTTTAGACAGGAATAATTCTTGTTCAGAAATTATCACTATGTGTTAGTAATACAGTCCCTCCCCTTGAATCCCTGTCTATGTACTAACAGTAGATGCTTTGAAAAGTCCACCTCTCATTGTTGAGTATTTTTGCTCCATTGAGTTCTGAGAGTCTCTCACCTCCCAGTTCTCTGGTATTTTCTAGAGGGTCCTACATCCTCCCACACTCCAAGGGTGCTATTTCTATTCATTCTCCTGTCCCTCTGGGCTTCTCTCCTGTCCTCCCCCACATACCTGATCCTGTTCCCTTTTATGTTTCCTGTCCTCTTTCCCACTCAGGTTCCTCACATCTTCTGCCTCCTGCCAATATTTTGTTCCCCTTTATAAGTAGGATTGAAGGGTCCTTACTTAGATCTTTCTTCTTGTATGTGAGTTGCAAAATCAGAAATGAAGGGGAATACATAACAACAGAAACTGAGGAAACTCAAAAAATCATCAGAACCTACTATAAAAACCTACACTCTCTAAAATTGGAAAATCTAGATTAAATGTATGAGTTTCTATGCAGATACCACATAACAAAGTTAAATTAAATTCAGGTAAACTATCTGAATTGTTCCCCAGCCCCTAAGAAAATAGAAGTCATTAAAAATCTCCCAAACAAAAAAAGCCCAGGGCCAAATGGTTTTAGTGCAGAATTCTACCAGACCTTTAAAGAAGAGTTAATACCAATATGCCTCAAAGTAATCCACAAAATAGAAACAGGAGGAACATTACCTAATTTATTCTATAAAGTCACAGTTACTGTGATACATAAACCACACAAAAACCCAACAAAGAAAGAGTACTTCAGACAAATTTTGTTTCTGAATATTGACATAAAAGTACTCCATACAATTATTGGAAACTGAATCCAAGAACATGATGAAATCATCATTCAACTTGATCATGGAGGCTTCATCCCAGGGATTCAAAGATGTTTCTATATATGTGAATCCAACAAGATAATACTCAGTATAAACACACTCAAAGAAAAATTCACATGATCATCTCATTACATGTTGAAAAAGCCTTTAATAAATTAAAACACCTCTTCATGTTAAAAGTCTTGGAAAGATCAGGAATTCATGGCACATACCAAAATATAATAAAAGCAATATATATCAAACTAACAGCCATCATCAAATTAAATGGAGAGAAACTAGAAGCAATCTCACTAAAATCTGGGACATGACACAGTTACCTACTCTCTACCTATTTATTCAATACAGTACTTGAAGTTCTAGCCATAAGAAATTAAATAACAAAAGACAGGAGTTATAAAAAGGACTGAAGGAATTGAAGGGGTTTGCAACCCATAGGAAGAACAACAATATCAACCAATCAACCAACCTTCCAGAGCTCCCAGGAACTAAACCACCAACCAAAGAGTATACATAGAAGGGTTCCATGGCTCCAGCTATATATGTAGCAGAGGATGACCTTCTGGGACATCAATAAAAAGAGAGAACCTTGGTCCTGACAATGCTCCATGCCCCAGTGTAGGAGAATTTGAGGGCAGGGAGGCAGGAGTGGGTGGATGGGTGGGTGTGTCAGCACTCTCAAAGAAGCAGGGAGAAGAAGGATGGGATAGGGGTTTTCCAGAAGAGAAACCAGGAAGTGGGATAACATTTGAAGTATAAATAAATAATCATAAATATTTACATAAATGTAAATAAATTTGAAGTGTAAAAAAATATATCAAATAAAAATGGAAAAAAATAAACAAATGACAATCAAAAGAACACAAATTTTAAGGAAGAAGTCAAAATATCACCCTTTTCATGTGATATAATAGAATTTTACCAGAAAACTTCTACCTCTGAGAAACAACTTCAGCAAAGTGGCTGGATGTAAAATTAACTTAAACAAATCAGTAGCCATCCTTTATACAAATGATTAAAAGACTGAGAAAAAAATTATAAAAACAACACCCTTCACAATAGCCACACATTTTATAAAATATCATGGTATAACTCTTACCAAGCAAGTGGAACATTTGTAGGACAAGAATGTCAACTCTGAAGAAAAAAAAAATCAAAGAATACCTCAGAAGATAGAAAGATCTTCCATGCTCATTACTTGGTAGGATTAACATAGTGAAAAACGACCATCTTTCCAAAAGCAAAGCAATCTACAGATTCAATGCAATTCCCATCAAAAATTCAATACGATTCTTCACAGAACTGGAAAGAGCAATTTTCAACTTCATATGGAAAAATGAAAAACATAGGATATCCAAAACAATTCTCAACAATAAAAGGTCTTCTGGAGGTATCATCATCCCTGAAATCCAGCTGTTCTACAAAGCAATAGTAATAAAAAATGCATGGTAATTTAATATTTTAATTGGTATGTAAAGTGATAGATTTATTTAAGGTATTTTCATACATTCATCATTTTTATTGGCCATCCTTCTAATGCCTATTGCTCTTCTCTTTCTCCTGAACACTTCTGCTTGTACTATAAGACAACCGGTCTTTCCCCTTCTTTTTTCACATCATATATGTTCAATTATAATCTCCACTTTCCATCTCTAAAAAGACAGTAAAAATAAATAACAACTTTTGCAAATGGGGCCTGTCCAAAAAAAAAAAAAAAAAAAAACCAGGAGTGGTTGAATGGCTTCATTGTTGGCCCATTACATGACTACATGACAGGAATGTAAGCTTGCCATTCCATTTCTAACTGAGACACCTGACATAACTTTCAGATGAGTCCTCTGACTCCCTGGTCTCTAGAGCTCCGACTGCTAGAGAAGAGAACAGTTTCTATGCTGAGGATAGGTTTTTAATTCGTCACACTGTTCTATACACTTTTCAGTATAGGAACTCTCATAACCCTGTGGTTTCTGATACTTTTCCAAGCATTCTCTTTTAGAATAGGGTCTATTCTTTGTAGTCTTTTACGTCTTCTATCTTAGAAATCATCCTGAATAAAATCTCCAAGAAAATTTTGCTCAATTCAACCAAGCCATTGACAAATCAGGTTTCAAAACAGAAATGGAAAACAATAGAGTAAAGTAGTTTATAGAGAAAAAAATTATTTATCTTGTAATGAAAACATAAGTCAACAAACATCAACAGGATTTCTAGACATAGCATAGATTCTGGCCACATCATTTTCAGCAGCTGTAGCTATATGCACAAGACCCATCCAAAATTAATTTAGTCAAAATTCTAGCAATGAAAACAGAGAGCACACAAGGCTCCAACCAGATTGGAGGAGATATTGTCATTTGACATTTCCTAAGGGTGGGAGAGTCACTCTCTTCTGGGAATTGGCATATGGGTGGTATTAATTGGACTAGGGAATATAAACAACAACAAAAAAAAAGAAAAGTAGATATGGACCTAGGAGTGTGGTACTATAGAGATCCCTCAAGGTAATAGGGGCAGAGGTAGTACTGGATAGATATGATAATATACATTGTATAAAAGTTTAAAACATCCAAAGAATAAAAAAAATTATTAAAATCCAATAGCAGTATGACAGCACAACTGGGATGGTGTGTTTAATCGAATATGAAAGCAATTCATGTCAGGGATTGTGATATGTTCATGGACAATCTGAGAAAGTAAAATCTGAATTCACATGAGGGAGTCAGTCCACCAGTCTGTTACCACTGTAGTACTGTGATAGTTTGAGTATGTTTAGGCCAGGGAGTGGCACTATTTGGATATGTGGCCTTGTTGGAGTAGGTGTGACCTTTTTGAAGAAGTTGTATCACTGAGGGTTTGGATTTTGAATCTCTGAATCTGTAAGACAGCCCCAATTAAATGTTGTTCTTATAAGAGCTGAAGAGCTTCCTTTGTCATGGTGTCTGTTTATAGCAGTAAATCTCTAAGATTAGTACTGATGAGAAGGTTCAAAACACATAGGAGGCAGAGACTCATAATGACCCTGATTGAAAATAAACACCAAAAAAATCAGCTTTTGTGTGCATGATGGCCATTACCAAGTGCCATGGGGTCATGCTCATGACACTCTGCTCTGTATTGTCAATACTGTTAGTTCTGACATCTCAGAGCTCTACTCTTGACAACCCAGAGGAGTTCCCCTTGTTAGTTCCTCTGCAAGACAGAGAGCTGACACAGCATCCTGGGAACAGCTTTTTTGCAAACCCCCAGAGGAATAAATCAGTGTTGACCCCAGACAGAAAGCTCTGTCACTGATTACCTCAAAGAGAGCATTACATCCCTGGTGACACCAAACAGAGAGCTCTATCACCAATGATCCTAGATAAGCCCTGCATCCCTGCTGACACCAGACAGACAGCTTCACAACTTCTGATCCCAGACAGAGGGCTGATAACTGCTGATCCCAAAGTTGCATCATTACAGGCCCATGGTCCTGTATGTCACCCTCTGTCATTTTCAGTCTCCTCATTGTGAAGCCATTTATCCTTGGGTTTTATGGAAGAGAAAGGAGATTGGGTCACATTTAAAAGCAAAACCACAGTATTTCTTCTCATTGTTTGCTAAGTTAAATTACAAGTTACAATAATAAATGAAGGCAAAATCCTGAGTTATCACATTAAGTACCAGTAAAGATATGGGAGAGAATTTATACTTTATATCTTTTACACAAAATAGGTCATTAAGCCTTCAATGCTAAGAGGAATTTTATCTTGCCAATAAATGCAATTGAATCTTTTATGCTCCATATCCCCATAAGCAGACAATTTACTGTAGTAATCAAGATGATACACACAATTTCACTTCAGTACCATCTGTAACTCTATTGGCATTTTAATAATGAATTAAAATATACTTTGGCAACAAAAGAAAATTTTACTTAAAACTGCTGCATTTTAAACATTGAACAGTAACTTCTAAAATGCTGTGTTAATGGTGCATCTAACCTGCATTCTATGTGCACTGTTCCATGCTATGAAAGAAGATTCTTGGAATGCAGTGGTCTTACTTGTGAAGAGCAAGTCATCCCTACCTCTACAATGCAAAGTGTCAATATTCTTGAGTGTATATGCAGATACACAGAAATAAAAAAATGATTTTCTTCTATTTTTCTGTTCTTACATATTTGTCCTTCCTGAGTCCTTCTTTCCCTTTAGCAAGGAATGGTCAGAAATGCACTGAAAGAGAAATCAGAATACAATGACAATGTACAAAACTGTGAAAATGCAATGTTACATGTCAAGGATTTCTACTGTCAAAAAAAAAAAAAACAACCTTTTGTTTAACAGTAAGATACATTAATAAGTGCTACATATTATCTTAGTTACCTTTGTTATTATTGTGACAAAAACCACTGAACCCAGTGTTAGGAGGCACAGGATGACCAGAATATGGGCATGAGTTTTAGTCCTCAAGATGCACCTTCAATGCTCCATTTCTTCCAAAGTGATGTTGGACCCTAAAATCCAAACGTGTAAGACATGCTCCCACAGAAACACTCACAAACAAGGTGTTCGATGCAAAGGCAAGAGGTTTATTGATTCCAGTGCAATGGGGTTCCCCCACATGAAGGCTAGAGGAGCTCTGAGCTACAGCTAGAGCAGTGTTTATATCATTTTTACAGTTTTTATAGGGTTTACAAGAACAGTTTTACAATCACCTTTTAAACAATGTTAACCCACAAAGGCTGACCTAAAATGGCCACTCCCATGCCCAATTTCTTGGCAACATTATGTTATGACAGTGAGTATTTGCTACGTCTATCTTACCTGTTTACGTAGGTGTATTGCTCTAAGGACCCAGCTTCCTGATAGCCCTTTAAGACTTTTATCTTGGGTCCTTCTGCTGAAATGTATGTAAGTCTTTGGAATGCACTTCTCCCAGAGCCCAGAGAAGTTAATTTTTAAGTTTAGGCTGAGAAATGAGATTCCTTCAGTGGCTACACCAACTGAGGGTTCAACAGCTTTCCAGATACCACCACCGACACTATGATCCTCTAGAAACATTTCTCATTCAAAACATAATATACATTATATAAATAGTTATAAATAATGTAAATAATAACAGTGTGTCTCACAGAGAAGTAGCATTCACCCAGAGGTCACCAGAACACAGTAATATACTTATGTCCTTGTCCAGTCTAGTTCAGTAACTTTCCTATACAGATTTTTCTTTCATATCTTTCGCTCAAAATATTCTGATAAATAATGTGAGTTCTAATGTGTCTCTGGTTTCATAGACCCAAAAATCTTTGAATGTTAGAATATGTTGTTGGATGGTTCAAATGTTGTGTTAATAGCATCTGGTTTGTAAAAGTAGAGGTGCTTTTGAATTTTTATTGATGTAGGGATGGAGTATATCTGGCATTTCACTTTTAAGTCAGAAAAGAAAATAGTGGAGTAAGGAAGGGATGGTGAAGCATTTAAGAGTTCTTGTTGCATTTCTGCAAGACATGGGTTCAGTTCCTAGTACTCAAATGAGACAGCTCACAGCTGCCTGTTCCTGCTGTTTCTGGGAACCTGTTCTGGCTTCCACTCATATCCACACACATGTCTATATACTCACAGAGACACACACATGTAACTAAATGGGAATAAAATAGACTATAAAACAGAAAAAAAAAAAACAGCAAATATGATCAGTCATTTGCTAAAGATAAATAACCTTACCATCCACTAGAAAGCCTGGTACCCTGGATGTTGAGGCAGGATGATTCTAAATCAGAGATTATTGGCTACATAGCCACCATTATACAAACAGAAACTTCTTTCAAATCAGGATTTTTCATTCTTTTGTCTTCTTTAAACATACATGCAGGCACAACTGTACATTCAGTGCAAACATTGTGGGGGAAGAGAGATTCTTCATTTGTGGAAACATCAGGAAACTGAAGAAGCAAAGGAGGATAAATTTGAAAGACAACGTGCAGTAGGTTCCTGGAACCCATTAAGACTTATGGAGCAGATGGCATTTCCTTTTCAGTCAAGCTAACCTCTATCAAGTTGCCCAGATGAGTTGAATACACCTTGTGATCTCCTCTTCCAGTGTCTGCTCTCTGTCTTCATCTACATTTCTCCTCTTTCCTTGAATCACTGTAAGCTTTTTAGCACAGAAGAGCCATCAACAGTACCAGTTGTTTGGAGAGTTTCATAGTAAAAGAACCAGATTTTAGGAATAAAACTTTTATATTTCCTTCTAGATGACAGCAGATATGTTGAGAAGCCTGTGCTATTGTCTGTTCTCATACTGACCACTTTTCATCCTCCTATTTTTATTCCATTATATAGTTTATGGATGAATATGGCTCAGATGACTGACTACTTGGCAGACATAAAACACAGCTTGCTCCACTTACCTAGATTGTTTTCTGACACTCTAGCAGAAAAAAGAAATAGAAATTAAGAACTCCAAACTCATAGGCCTGGCCTATTCTCTATCATGATTATAGATTATTGGGTAAATATGGAGATGATAGAAGGAAAAACCACATTATTTAAGATGAAAGGCAGAATGACTTCTCTTTCTTTCAATTTGAAATTTTCCCATTTTTATCTTTTTTTTTTTTTTTTTTTTTTTTTGATACATGAAGTCTTAATTCAGATGGGTTCTTTAAAACCATTCTTTAAGCACACTAGGTCTATGGGAAAAAACAACTCAGAATATTTCTGTGGGCCTGTCCCCTGGCAGAGGTCACTGTTCACAGGTTGGCTGATGCCCAAAGTAGAAACATTGAACTCAGAATGTCATAGATGAGAATAGCCAACAAGGAACATGGCTGCTATTGCTGTGACGCCAATAGATTCTTGGAGATTAGATCCTCTTAAAGCTGTTGTTGGGGTAGCCCAGAAAGGTACACAAATGTAGAAGTTTTTTGAGCTGTGCTAGATCCTTAGTGAATGTTTTCTGAGCTTGCCCTGCAGAGTAACTCTTTATATATTTGTATTAGTGAATGATCGGTGACTAACATATGGTGTATGGCTCTGTTTTGCTCAGCTCTATCTCCAGTGTCCAGCTGAGGACAAGTGAAAATAGAACCTTAAAATATATGGGATGATTTAAAGTTAAATGATTACATTGCAGGTATGTTTCAATATTCCAGGCATTTTCACAATTTACAAGTTTACCCAAGGGCTACAATTAAAAGGAAATTATTAAGTACAAGGACCATTTTCTATGTAATGTGTGATTTGGACTGACTTTAGATATTTTAAATGAGTATACTTTGTTCTGTTAGAATACAAAATAAAAATATGTAGAAACATGAAAAAGTGATTGTACTATAAAACCTGGTTTAAAAAAAAAAGAACTAGGATAGTCAGAGCCAGATGCACAGTAGTACTTATAAAAGTTATCTATGACATATGGAAAACTTATCAGAGCAGAGGGTTAACTGCTCTCTCTGTCTCTGTCTCTCTCTGTCTCTGTCTCTGTCTCTGTCTCTCTGTCTCACTGACTGTCTCTGTCTCTGTCTTTCTCTCTCTCTGTTTCTCTCTCTCTCTCTCTCTCTCTCTCTCTCTCTCTCTCTCTCTCTCTCTCTGTGTGTGTGTGTGTGTTTGTACTCTAGAGTACAGGTGCACATATTTGCAAGTAAATATTTGTTCTGATAAATATGCATTTCTGTGTCTATAGAAGCCAGAGGTCAATACTGATGATCATTCCTCACAATGCTATTCTTCATGTCTTTTAAAAGAAAGTATCTCATTGGGCTAGACTAGAGCTCACACAATAGGTTATTCTCACTGGCAAGCAATGTACAGAGATTCACTTCTCTCCTAGCATTAAAAGAGGGCATCATGAGACCCAGAATTTTACCTAGAATGTTGAATTAAGGTAATTATGGTTGCACAGGGAGCACTAGGAAAATTAAGCTATGTCTCTAGCTGTATCTGATATTCTGATGTCTCTTGATGACAAAAGATTCATAAAAAACAAAGTGTTTGCCTTATATTTGTGTGTGTGTGTGTGTGTGTGTGTGTGTGTCTGTGTGTGTGTGTGTGTGTGCATGAAAGAGAGATAAGAGAGACAGAGAGGACAGAGAGAGAGAAAGAGAGAGACAGAGACAGACATAATATGTGTTTTATTGGTCATATTCAGCTCTCTAGCATTATATTGTGTTAGAAGTAATGTAATTCCATATGTCCCAGGTTTTTCTGCTGGCATGCCCCAAAACCCAGGACCTCCAAGCTTTCATTGACATGATTCTGATGATTTTCATCTCAAGTTGGGATATGCCACCATTTCATTCTGTCAAATATTTTTAAATATTTGCATTTGGGAGAAACCTGAAACACAGTTAACTAGGTGATTTTTAAACACGCTTAACAAACAGGACTTTAAACCTGACATTTCAAATTATTATTATTTTTTTTTTGCAATTACCTGAAAAACAGCTTTGTAAGAATTAGCTGGATAAACAATCATGATCTTATGTTCTTTTTAAATGTCAAATCAGTTCCTTCTAAGAGCCTGTATTGCAGAAAATGTATCTTGAGTAGGCACACTTCAAAGCTATTTTGAATAAGGTCTGTCTAGATGATATGGTGTCATTTTTCAGTGTCCCAGAGAATCAACTGTGTACAAAATGAAAACATGAAAAAAAAGTTGGCTTTGTGAGGTTAGCTAATTGCTTGATTGATTAGTCCTTTCTCTTATCCTGTCCTTCATCATTCACCATCCTATTTCTTCCACATACCTTTCCTTAAGTTTTATTATGCAGAAAATTCATTGCTAAAGACCCACAAAAACACAGACCACCTCTCAGAAGATTCAGAAAAAATAAATCCCTACAGCTTATGATGACTAAGTCCCCTAACCTGTCTTGTGTTGCTATAATAGAATAGCCAAGACAGAGTGACATATGAAGAACAGTTCTTGCCTGAAATCTCTGGAGGATGAGAAGTCTGCTATCAAGGCGGCAGTATGTAAAAAAGCCAATGTGCTCACTATGTGACTGAAGAAAAGAAGATAAGAAAGCACACTGCTGAAACAATAAACCTACAGTGAGAGTGGAGCTTTCAACAATCCAGCATCTGAAGTTCTGTGGCTATTGATTAGTGTGAACTTGTAGGGATATAACCCTGTTGTCAACACATGTATTTGTTCATGACCTTATTGTGTTTAATGTTATCAAAGCAGCCTTAGAATGTACAACATCAGAGACTATTCTCTTTCATTTTCTGTAACATAAGTGAGCACATAAGTAAGTTGTACTTTTTCTACTTGATCACACAAAAGTTAGTATAAAATTTAAAATTATTCTATTTTGATAGACACATTTTTATAAGGGTTCTTGGAAGCTAAAGATGAGAAAATAAATGATGCCCTGTAAGAGTCTTTCCACTCATAGGCTAAATACAGACATACTGTAAGGCTTAGCTCAAATTAAGGAAAGGATGACTAACTGGGCTATTACATCAAACACATATTCCCGAGAGTTTCTCTCCAGCTCAAGTTTGTACAACATCGGAGACTATTCTCTTTCATTTTCTGTAACATAAGTGAGCACATATGTAAGTCGTACTTTTCCTACTTGATCACACAAAAGTTAGTATAAAATTTAAAATTATTCTATTTTGATAGACACATTTATTATAAGGGTTCTTGGAAGCTAAAGATGAGAAAATAAATGATGCCCTGTAAGAGTCTCTCCACTCATAGGCTAAATACAGACATACTGTAAGGCTTCACTCAAATGAAGGAAAGGATGACTAACTGGGCTATTACATCAAACATATATTCCTGAGAGTTTTACTCATGCTATTTACTAGTGTTGTGACCTTGAACCCCTCTACCTTTCATTTTCTCTATAAAAAAGGTTCCCAATCTTTTTCAGAGCATATGGTTAATAAAAAAGAGTGACTATATTATAACTTTCCTTCTTTGTAAAATATTTCTTGCCCATAGAATCTGACCTCTCTTTTCACCATCTTTTCATACAACTGTGATGACTCACTGGCTTCCTTCCTCTCACCAATGGCATTTTGCAGCTCCTCAGATTTCACTGGAAGGTCCAGCCCACTGCAACTCAACTGGAGAATGGGTAAGTATAGGGATTAAACATGAAATCCATGAGTTGGATGAAAACATCCTGCACGCTAAGGGGAGAGAAAGTGCTTAAAAGGGGTCACATTCAAAGTCACAGTCCAGTTGAAAATCTGGGTGGGGTAAGTCTATAGCAAAAATGTTGCAGGATATTTGATCATACTGTGATTCTCAAGATTGTGTTATTTATTCCAAAAACCCATTTCTAGTTGTAGTGTGGCTCATCCCTAGCACATACTATTAATTTAAGAGTTTTCTGTTTATTGTAAACAGAATTAAAGAATGTCAACCATAGGTAAAGAGTCAGGACAAGCAATCAATTAACAGAGAGTAAACATTGGGAAAAAATCCAAAAACAATGAAAAAAGAAAAAATTCCATAGAGAGTAAATCAGGAGGACTGTGATACAAATACAGTGATACACAGAAAGTGGGGAGGAGGGACATTCTGTTTGAGGGTTTTGGTGATGGAATGGAAAAGTAGAGCTTTGTTTTGGAACATCTGCTGAGGATGAAGTTCAGCTGGGTGTTTTTCTTTCTGAACTAGCAGACTGTCACCCCGGAAGATAGCTTCTAAGACTTTATTGATAAAATTGAATGATAATGATTTTGTTAAAAACAACACAAAAATCTTTCCCCCCATGTAATAGATAGTCAACATGTTCCTTCAACCCAAATATCTGCCAAGGAATTCTTTATATTGTTCTGTTGTTGTTTTTGTTTGTTGTTGTTATTGTTTATTGAAGTGCTAAAACTGGAAATAAGGGTTTCATGAAGATTAGGAACAGTCTTTTTCACAGGACCATATACACATTCTGTGAAATTATGTGTATAGATTTGCACTTGTTTGTATACAAACAACATGTGAGTGTATATGCATGCTTAGATGTGTGCAATTATATGTTGTGAGAAGGGCAAAGGACAACCTTGAGTAATATTTCTTGGGTGTCATAAACTCTTAGGAGAAAAGGTATTTCACTAGCCTGAAGCTTGAAGCTTAGGCTGCCTGGATTACTGTTTACACCATTCAAAGCTGGGATTACAAGAATGCACAACTATTCCTGTTGGGTTTTTTACATGAGTTTTGTGGTATGAAACTCAGGTTCTCATAATTGTATGTAGCCAATGCATCCACTGAACCATCCCCAACACTGTAAATTTCATTTTTGATCAACGCAAGAAGTATTTGAGTTTTTTAAAATATTTGTTTTATTTTATACATTTTATATGTCAACATAAAAAGCTATGAAAGTATGCATTATGACAATTTAATGAAATGTTTATTAAAATATTTCAATATTTAATTTTCCCATGAGGTTAATAATTCTATTTTAAAGTCCATATTAAATATGTTTAATTAAAAGTAAGAGCACAAAATTGTATGTAACCTTACTAGATAGTACCATTGGGAAGTACTTGATCTGGTAAAACTAAAGAAGTTATACTTGAGTAATTTCTAATGCAAAGTGAATTTAATCTATATAATGCTGCATATTTAGATGTTTTTTGATATTGATTTTGTGGTGTACTGCTATAGAGAAATAAGTTGTCTCTTTTAAAAAAACCTTAACTTACAAAATTCTATAATCCTTAGTATTATATAGTTGTTCTTGACTAAAAAATAGTTAAGTGTCAGGTCTACGGAGATAGGTCAGAAGGAAAAGTACTTTCCTTACAAGCATAATGGTAAGAGTTCAGATACCTAGAACCCATGTAAATATGAGGAGGGTGTGGCAACTGCCTGCAGTCCCAGCATTCAGAAAGAGACAGGTCAGACCTAGAGCAAACTGCCTAACAAGCCTAGTCAAATATTGACCAAAAGCAACATAGGGAAGAAGAATTTACTCAAGCTTCCAGATTACAATTCATCATTGAAAGAAGCCTGGGCAGGAGTTCAAGCAGGAAACTGAAGGCAGACTCCTTGCTGTTGCATTGCCTCTAACCAAAGATCTTACTGCCACAGAGGTATGGCAGAAACCAGTGGAATGCTGCCTGATGATTTGGTTACAGCCTTAGCATGCTTTTTAATACATGTGGGACCACCTTTCTGGGAGATGATGTTGTTCATAGTGTGCTGGCCTTCCTATATCTATTAACAATCAAGAAAATCTCCTTAGACATGCCCTTAGGTACAATCTGGTAAATCAGCCAAGAAACCTTTCTTTGGTAATTCCAGGTTATGTCAGGTTGTTGGTTAAATCTATCTAGTGCAACATTAATGTCAACTTTGAACCTCTTTACACATAAGCAATTGCATGTAAATTTACACACACACACACAGTTGTATGCATATCCTGTACTTACAAATATATAAAAATTTTAGCATATCCATTGGCTTTTTCTCATTCATGTCCACTCCTCTCAACAGTGTATCACATGGGTATATTAGGCTGACTATGTTATATTTTTCTATTTTGATTTACCTTTGCACTCGAATATATTTTAGTCAGTTACTGAATTATTGATATTTTTACCCTCAGTAGATTTGTTAACACTTTATGATTTTGACTCTACATGAATTCTCATTTATAGATTTGCCTACAGTTTATTTCATTCTGTCTCTTACAAGCCCACTGTTATTATAGTATCCAAATATTAGAGTGATAATTGCTTTGAGAAAGCCATCATAGGATACAGATGTCTCTTCCTATTCATTTGGTTCAAATAATAGAAAAATTGCTTATATACTGAACATGACTCTTTTTCTTGTCATCATTCCCAAATCATACTGTTCAGCAATGGTTTCTTTAGTATTTACAACATATTTGGTATTGGGGAGAATCACTGTTCTGTCATTTTATACCAAAAAAGTGTACTTCTATGGGTGTTATGCAGAAGGTTCTGGAACTGAGTTTTTGGGATGTCAAAGTGTTGTACTATTCTAAAAGGCTATTGTAGTAATGTCCATTCTAATACAGGTGTTTGATTAGTCTTAAAAATTAGTACCCAATTTTATTATTTTATTTATGTTATTATATTAATCCAAAGCAAAACTACTGTAAAGTATGGATTATAACATTTTCCCACCAAATAGAGTTGCTGACCTTCAGGGAAATGGCATAGTCTGCCCAACATCATATAGTAGAAAAAGAAAAATACTTGGGTTCCAACCCAGTCAAATTGAATTCAGAATTTATGTTTATTACTGCTATAATAGCATCTTGATTCATTATCAAAGCTGGCAGAGAAATAGAACAATATGAAAAATGGCTTTGTAACAAACCAGCCAGAAAGCACATACCAGTTATGACAGTGTGGTGTTCCATGGGCATCAGAAAGCCACTTGTTAAGCTCAGAGTTATATCTTTGCCATATCAAGATGATACCTGTCTTTACTATTATTGAAGAACCAGACTACAAGCCCAGGTTGAGAAGAGCTTTGCCATTGTGGGATAGAAAGCTAGGAGTCAAGTAAAGCAGTCCCACTTTTATTTCAAGAAAAAAGAGATTTTAATTGAATCATTTTAGTACAGCTCTCGAAATGTTTCTCAAGACAAGTGTGGGAAAAAAAAAAACCTTGCAGGGGAGGTCTGGTGGAAAAAAAAACCTGGTGGGGGAGGTCCGGCCGCGGGGTCCCGGGCAGGCTTCCCACACCACCGACTGAGGGTCCCACATTCACGCAGCTGAAGGCCAGCAGCTGCATCGGCTAGGTTCAGGGTTCCAAAGGCTGGGAACCTGGTGGTAGCAGGCCCAGGCGACACATGGAGTCTGGTTTTCCAAAGCTTTTATTGTTCATGGCATGGTAAGTGGGTGAAGATGGTGTGCACTCCCCACAAAAGCCAGGGGAGCCTGACTTTTTATAGGGAGGGGGAAAAGAGGCGGGAATAACTTAATTAGCTACGCCTCCCGGCCTATAGATAACTCATTAATATTTTAATCTCTGGAGGTGGAGAATTGTTAATCATGCCCTCTACGTGACTGAAGGGCATAGGTTAAATGGAGATCAGATCTAAGACCTCTTGGTGTCAGGGGCTTGGGTTCTGGGGGCATGGCCAAACATCCACACCCAAGATCCAGGATACTTTTACATGGCCTGACAGACAAGTAATCTTATGTCTACCCAAATTCTATGATACCAGATTAGTATTGTCTAAGGACATCTTATTCACTTCTGGGAAACCTGGTGGTCTAGTTTTAGGTCACTTACCTCTCTATTTCACATGTATTGACTGGAGAGAGTGTCTCTGTTATAATTAATTATACCTGCCTGTTCTGGGCTTGATAGGCAGCCTGGATAATAGTGTGTGTGTGTGTGTGTGTGTGTGTGTGTGTGTGTGTGTGTGTGTGTGTGTGACAGAGAGAGAGAGAGAGAGAGAGAGAGAGAGAGAGAGAGAGATGTGATTGACTCATTTTTTGTCTTTGTTAGAGTTCAAACTGAGAAGAATAAACAAAAGCTACAGTCATAAAGTGGGATACAGAAACCAGAACTTTCCCTCTAGTCCAGTGCAGTGGTGGGACTCTCCTTTCACAGGATCTCATCTTTCCTTTGGGAAGAGAAAATCTAGGCTCTACAAAAATTAGGTCTCTCTCTCTCTCTCTTTTCTTTCTTGTTAGGAGCCATAATGGGACAAGCTAATTATTAGCAGGTGATCATGCTGAAAAGGCTTGCCTTGGATTATTATATAATCTGTGACCAGTGAGCAAGGCTGTAAGGGAGTTATTATAGGAAAGATTCCTGCTATTAATATACTTTCATTATTATTATTATTATTATTATTATTATTATTATCATTATTATTATTAAATATATGTAACAATCACTAAGCAATAGCACACCCCTTTGGACCAGATCTCTGCAGATTCACAAAGATGTACTTTCGTGTGGTGATGCTATATAGACAAATAGATGACCTCTTAAGTCTTGATGATGATCATATAAGAATTCCTAAAACTATATTAATGATTATTAAGCTCTTTTAGAGTGGGACTGCTTATAGATCCCTTTCTGATAGTCAAAACTGCAATGATAACTCTGCCAGTTTCCTAAGTGTCATCAGTTAATTGCTCTTATTAACCAGACTTTCTCCTACTCAGAGTACATTCCAAGAGGATGTAAAACAACCAGAGGTCACTAAAAGGGAACCAATGATTTATTATAGGTTCTGGGACAGAACATAAAATATTGCCTGGGTTTATCTATGAAAGACTTTACTAATTTCTTAACTTATTGTTTTAAACCTTCAGTAAACCTGTGAAGCTGAGACAGGTGATACATGGTTAGCCAGATAATTACTCCTAATAAATATGCATGTAAACATTCTCTAATGTAAACTTCTATTTCAATTTATGATTTGGTTTTTAGTGTGAACTTGTGATGAACTTTGTAACATTTGATCATGTACTCTGAAACATGTTTAAGTACGGAAGACAAAGAGAAAGATGTGGATGTTCATTCATCCCTTCCTTTACTTTTCCTGTGCCTAGAATTTTTTTCCTTAAAACTTTTCCCTTATTAGAAATTTTTTTCTTTTCCCCACTTAGGACCTTTCCACTTTTCCCCTTAGATAGTTTTCATAGGAAACTTTTTACACTTAGTAATAAACTTTATAATAACTTCTGCACTTGGGAGGCAGAGGCAGGTAGATTTCTGAGTTCAAGGCCAGCCTGGTCTACAGAGTGAGTTCCAGGACAGTCAGGGCTACACAGAGAAACCCTGTCTCGAAAAACAAAACAAACAAACAAACAAAAATAACTTCTGTAAGTGTTTTTTCTTTTTGTGACCTTAGACAAGCAGGCATAAGTTTGGGCCAAGAAGTTCCTGCTGAGATAGTACAAAGGCTATTTACTTAATCCTTTGCTGCTGTTTGGGGGATGAGATGTTAAGTGCCAGAAACTGCCATTTCTAGCTTCAGAGGATGACAGAAGGCAGGTCAGCTACTGTAGCATAGGTAGATAAGTAAACTTTTATTATATGGCAACCATAAATATCTTGTAAGACCAAGTCTTACCCTCCAACAATGTTCTTTTCCCTCCTCTGCCTCAAGAAGAACCAACAAGAAGAAAAAGAAAGAAGCTTCCCCACCATGCCGGGGCTGGCCCCTGACACTGTGTGTGTGTGTGTGTGTGTGTGTGTGTGTGTGTGTGTGTGTGTGTGTGACCTGCACCTTTGCCAGTGACATTGTCCAAAGCATACACCAGATGTTTTGTCTGGGTATTGATCAAGTGACTGAACAAACAAAACAGCTCCTTGAAAGTTCTTAATGCAAACAGAGTTACAAGATAATAGTTTAGAGGAATTAATTAATAGTCAGTGCTTCTATGACTTTTCAAGAGTATGTTTATATGTTAGGCACTGTACTATAATTTTCACAAATGATTGCTCAAAAAGGTAGGAATGCTACTTATAAAGAGTTGATGGTTTGAGGAGATGACTCAGTGGCCTATATACTGGCTTCCCAAACATGTGGACGTAAATTCATCACTCATATAAAAGTCCAGAACTGAAAATATATACTCAGTAACCCAAGGATTATAAAGGTAAAGAGAATCAGGAGGATCCTTGGGCCATTCTGTTTATACACTGTAACCATGTCAGTGAGATCCTATATCAGTGAGACACACTGCTGCAATAGAACAAATAACATGGTGGAGGAGCTTCAAAGGTTGGTCAATGCTTAAAAGTACTTGCTTGCTCTTTGTAAACACCCTACCTGTTATAAAGAGTGGCTCACAAACATGTGTACTTCCAACTTCAGTGGTTATGATACCATCTTCTAGCCTCTACAAGCATGTTACATACACATGGAAATATACAGACACATATAAATAAATTAAAAATAATAAAAACAAATAATTTTAAAAATTAATTTGCAACCTCTTCGGAAACTTAAACACATAACCTTAGAACTCAAAAATTTTAAAATGTATACACATATTAGTGGATAAAGTAATGAATATGTGTGTATGAAAATATATAGCTAATGTAGAAAATATATGCATATATGTAATGATTATATTAGTATAAAACATTAAAGTATAGTAGTGTTCTGAAGAACTTATTTTGTCTTATGAATAGACAAGAAAGTGCAATGTTTAGCAAGCTAAGAAGAAACCACTTAGCATTAATTGGTACTGAAAATTGCAGAAAAATTATTTTTCTTTTTCTCATACTAAATTTATGCTTTGTTTATAAACTACCAAGGCTCAAAATTAATCAGAGACTGAGCATCCCTTTTCTGTATGTAACTTATTAAATCTTTCATTTTATGAATGGACAGACATCAGTTATACCCTCTCTCTCATAGCAGATAGTTCCACAGGTACAAAATGCTAGATACTCTGATAGCAGCAAAGGTATCAAAGAACTTCTCCATTAGTACTGGATTGTGCATTTAGGAATTCAGTCTTATTGTAAGTTCATGTAACATATAATTTTAAAAAATGTGAGAAACATGCTACATACTGAGCAGAAGATCTTGCTGCTTTACCTCATCATCAGCCACCTTCCACAGAGGAGTTAACCTAATTCCCATTTCCAAGATGGCATAGCTTCAACACAAGAAAGAATGCCATGGCCATGCCAAAAATTCAGCAAAAAAATCTCTTCCCACATCCTCACACTATCGGGTGGCACCCTCTATATGTCTCCGTCCAGTGGATACTCATAAAATCAGTAATGTACACAGAGATATATGTACATAATTTTTATTAGCTCAGTAATTTTTCCTATGGTGTTACTGAAGCAAAAGTAGCAAATTAATTGCATGTATTAAACTCTATGCTGTGATTATTTGACATCTGTGAATACTGTAAAATGGTTAGTGCAATTAGTTAATTGATATAGACTTCTCTTCCCCTACTCTCTTTCTGGCGTGGATTTTGTGGATTTTTGTTCTACAGCCTTGTCATATTTCAAGTGTACAGTAGCAGATTGTCATTAATAAGTCAGCAACTATGCCACTGGAGCAACAGGATTTTTCTGTTGTTTCAGCAACAGGGTCTTCAACTCAGGCCTAGATCTTACTTTTCAGATGAAGATGGCTTTGAACTCCTGATCCTCCATTCTCTGTATCCCCAGTACTGTGATTATGGGCTTTTGGAGACATACATAAATTATACATTGCTGGAGATCAAGGCCTGAGTAGGCACTGCACCAGCTATGTGACACCCCCAGCATCTCTAATGTAGTGTTTTGCATAATGGTATACAATTACAGCACCCTGGTTTAGTTAATGGCATTCATTTTTCTCCTTAATGTCTCTGCTCGATACAAAATTACAGTTTTTTGTAAATATCTAAGCACCACTTTTGTCCACATACACTCAAATATAGCTATCTTGGCCAAACTAGGTTTGAATTCTGAGATTTGGGATTAAGATTACATACAATTTTTCATTTCCAAGGATATGGCTTAAAAGTGCTAAGCAATAAATACCTTTCAGAGTATATTTGGTTAATTAAAAACACAGGTCTTATACAAATGTTGAATTAGCACATCAAGAAACATCCAATGCTTTAAGAATGAAAGTGCGAAGACTGAAAAGTTGTTCAAGAAGTGTGAGGTCTTGAAGAACTGAAGATAAAAGGAAGTATTATATATTTGCAGACAGGGACAAAATTAATGTCTGTATTCATTAGGATTTTCTAGAAGGATAGAAAATGAAGAATGAAAAATGATAAGAGATCATTTTATAATATATATACAGGCTTCTCTTTAAAAAACATGAAAAATTTCTCTCTGAAACAAACCAAGAATGTAGTTTGGCCTATTCCAGAACCATCTGACCACAAGGAAAAGATATAAGTCATCTAGGTGGTACTGAGAAACTGGTGACCACAATGAGAGGGCAAGGCTCTAGTCAGGACAACTGAGAAATAGTTAACCAGAAATAGTTTAGTAAATGGTAGGGCAAGGCCACATTCTTGGAGAAAATGGGTGTGCAAGGTGTTTTCCATATGACCCTGACTAATATGGGTTGGGTCTCTCTGAGACTTTCCACTGTTTTTATGTTATGTTTCCTTGGTTACCCTTTCACTCTCCCTCCCCCGTTTATGAGTTTCTATATAAGACTGCCCCTGGCCAGGTGGTCTTGTCAATTCCTCTGCCCCTACATAGGTTACGAATTGACCATCAGTCAACTGATTAAAGCCTATGCTGCCTCATGCAATTTTGATGTCTTGTGAGTTTTTGGGTGGCCGTGACATACCGAGACTTGAGTGAGGGCCTCCCCTGAATGGGAGTCTTCAAAAACAATGTACATATGTTTATACTTACACTTATCTATGATAATATGTGCAAAATTACAATAAATACATATTTAAAATAAATATTTGTATTTGATAAATACATATATGTCAAGAAATGCAACTAGGCATATAATAGATGATACATATATGCAGGCAGAGGCTCACTGTGGAACTTGTTCACGTCAACATAGAACTTGAGAATGACCCCTTGAGCTTTCTACAAACTAGAGAACCAGTGAAGCTGGTGCATCTCTGTTAGCCCAGAGATCTGAGAATAGAGATGACTGTTGGAGTAGCTCTTGAGCTGAAGCTTAAGAATGAGCAACTGTCTCTAACTCTCCTAGTTCAAAAGTGACTGCAATTTTGGAACAGGTAGAGCTGGTGTCTAAGTCCCAGGAGATGGGGCAAGTACACCCCTGCCCTGCCTACTTGTTTTGTCTCATCTTTCCAGGTACTGCATGGCATCTTTTCACATGGATGAGGATTGAGCTACCCCACTAAGTGCAGTGATTAAAATGTTAATCTTTACCATAGACATCCTCTAATACAACCAGAGACCGTATTTTACCTGCTATCTGGGTGTCCCATAACTAAGTCAGACTTACACTTGTAACTTACCATCACCATATCTCAGATGATGCCAAAACTCTACAGGGCATACTTTCATTACCTAGCATGTATCTTCTTGGTATCTAAAATATAATCAGTCCTCAAATAGGAAAAACTTGTGATGTGCAAACACAGCCAACTTGGTCTGGACAACTTAATAATCAGGAAGGAGGTGTGTTATAAAGGAATCATGGGTGATACTGAAAGGTCATAGTGTTTTTTCTTTGATGTCTGAGACTTGTATAGGTTTTCTTAACATAGTCTATTCAATCATTGGTGCTTCTATGGCGGTAATTAACAAGTTCCTCTGTAGTATGCCAACCAGCTTTCCAACCGAATCTTAGGTGTTATTTTATTTTCCTGAAGATGAAATCCAAGTTGTAAAAAGTCTCATTTAAATTAAATTCTATTCTGAAGACATGGAATTCCTCAGCAGTGGTGACTGGCATTTTCTGAGATGATATGAAGAAATAAACATCTGTTCATACCAGACGTGGCACTTATGACATCCCAAGCAAGGAGCCCACTCAATTCTGACTCAATGAACCACTGAATGTATTGGGGTTACTTGAAGGACTTTAACTCGGAGGCTACCAGTGATACCATGAAAACCCAGCTTTAGCTCTCAGACAACTCCAGGGATTCTACAGTGTTCTCTCTCTAAATGATTCTAGTGGGTATAACATCTGGGAGGGACCTAGTGAATATGGTGGGTTTCTGGAACTTCGTGAGACATGTGATTTTTTTTTTTTATTTCTTGAGTCTTTCAAGCTTTTTTTTCCCACATCCAAGAGAGACATTTTAATTCAGCATTTTTCAACAATATATATCCTTGCACTCAGACATGTTGAACTATTTCAAATTGAGGAATGAATTTTCCTGCAAGTTCTGCACATCAATAAAAATTTAAAAATCCCCTAGGAGACACACAAAATCTACTATGCACTGAAATATTTTGTTTCCAATGCATAAGCAGATTTGAGCATATTCAAGTCTGACTATACATGGAGAGAAAGTATACAGCTGGTAAATGTATACAAGTACACAATGACCATCCAAAATGAGAGGGAAAATTCAGAAAGGCTGTGATCCAACTCTAAGCAATACAAACAATAAGTTCCTCTGGAAACAAAATAATTTCTTAAAACATAAATAAAATAAAAAGATAAACCAAGGGTGTGTAGTAATGGGAGATGGAGAACTAGGGGTATCCACCAGAAGTACCAAATTTCAGGAAGACAAGAGGCTCCCAGGATCCAATGAGGATGACATTAGCTGAAGTCCCCAACAAAGGGGTGGGAGAATCTATAGAGACTATATTCAGAAGTTAGGCAATGCCCCCAATTGAGGAATGGAACCACCCACTCATCTACAATATTTTAAATCAGAATTGCTCATATCTGAAAGAAATACAGGGACAAAGTGTGGAGCAGACACTGAAGGAAAGGCCATACAGGGACTGCCTCATCTGGGGATTCATCCTATATGCAGACACCAAACTCAGACACTATTGCTGTTGCCAAGAAGCACTTGCTGACAGGATCCTGATATAGCTCTCTCCTGAGAAGCTCTGTCAGAGCCTTTCCAATACAGATGAGGATGCTTATAGGCAAACATCAGACTGAGCAGGGGACTCCAATAGAGGAGTTAGGGAAAGAACTGAAGGAGCTGAAGGTGTTTGAAACCCCATAGGAAGAACAACAATATCAACCAACCAGACCCCCTGCAGCTCCCAGGGACTAAAACACCAACCAAAGAATGCACATATAGGGCCCCATAGCTCCAGCTGCATATGAACAGATGTAGCTGGAGGATCGCCTTTTATAGCATCAATGGGAGGGGAGGCCCTTGGTCCTCCAAAGGTTCAATGCCTTAGCATGGGGAATGCTAAGGTAGTGAGGCAGGAGTGGATGAACAAGCACCCTCATAGAATTAGGGGGAGGGGAGATGGGATAATGGGTTTTCTGGGGACAAACCCAAAAGGGAGATAACATTTCAAATGTAAATAAATAAAATACCCAATAAAAAATTAAAAATAAAATAAAGTAAAAATAGTAACCTTAATGCATCTGTTATGTAAATCAAGAATGATCTGTCAGCCCAGCCTAGGAGCTGAAGACTACTTGGTTAAAATCTTTCTTAAACTCCCAGCATTGTTATCTTATCAGTAGAGGGGATTTAGCAAATAGATTTTGTTCTTTCTCTTTCACAGCCCCTCAACCTCTCTTATCTTATACAAGGAAAATGAAAAACAAAAAAGAGTGAGGGCTACTCACTTCTGAAAAGCCCTGGAAACTGCAGTAAGCTGATGTCAGTGTCCATTAACTTAGGCAGCCAAGTCAGTCTATGTAATTACGGATTATGTAGGATCTCTGTGTGTCAGATGTTTGTAGAGAAAGCTTTGAGTTGGAGGATTCATTCATCTGGGCTTTCACAAACTCTGTCAACAGGAAATTCAGAAACTGTTTGCCAAGGATCAAATTGCCAAGATGTGATTCAGATCTTGACAATTAGAGGAAGAATTTAAGTTACCCTATGCGATTAGAACACAAATAAACATAGAGTACTTAGTATCCAGAAGAACATTCATGGATATTTTTCCAATGAAACAGAGATCATAAATAATAATCTTTAACATTATCACTTGAAATTTTAATACTTCATGTAATACAACAACATACACATGCACACACACATGCAACACACACATACACAAGCATATATACACATACACCATCTTTCTTGGGCAATATTAGTCATGAACTATCCATAAAAGTCTTTGGGATTTTCCTTTCATTTTGAATCATTTGACTATGAAGAGATGGGACTGGAAAGCAGGAACCAAAGTTCACTAGTGTAGCTAGCCTCATATGTTAGTTAAGAACATTGAAGTCCTTATAATGATAGTCCCATCATGCATCCTTGCTTAATGAAAGCTCCAGGCTCTCACATGAACTGGTTAAAATTGCATGCTTTTGATTTAATGTACTTTAAACAAGTTCAGGACTGGGAATGTAGGTCACTTGGTGAAGTGCTTACAATATGCAGAAAGGATAGGGTTCACTTCCCAGCACTGAATAAATAAAATGTGGTAGTGTGCCTGTGGACCACCGTATTCTAGAATACTACTGAAACTTCTGCCCCTTCAATTCTTACTGTTACATTTTATTCATTATAAATTCGAGTGACAAAGGAGCTTGGAATAATATTAAAGTTAACCAAGTTTATGAAATAGGAAATATATGAGTAATGTTAGCCTCTTTTTTGAATCATGAAATCAATATTCTCAAGTATTTCTTCCTGTTCCTTCCCTTTCTCTTCCTGTTTTTTATTCCTTTACTCTTTCTTTTCTAAACTTTTTCTTCCCTTTCTTTTCCTTCTTTTCTTTGTCCTTTTGACTTATAATTTTTTTCTGCATTTCAGGCTGGGCTTGAACTCTTGCCCCTGCCCTGGCCTCTTGAATCTGAGATTACAGGCCTGAACATAATCCCCAAATTTGAGACAGGTCCTAAGCAGCCGTCTATAAATGCAGCTAGCAACAACCTGAGGGCTCTATGAAGCCATAGCTGTCGGAGTTTACCAGTTGATAGTATTTAATTTAAACATGGTGCCTTAAAGATAAAAAGAGAGAAAAGAACAAGACTGTTAAATATTATTATTTGTCTAGATGTTGGTAGTTTATTATTTTTCATAATCAGAAATAAAACAGAGAAAGTCCTGTGCCTCTTAAACACACTGAGCTGTCAAAAGCATCCTTACTCCTTCCTCTGGAAAACTTACAGCTTCTTGTATTAGACTTAGTATTTGTCATACTATCTTGTAGTATACATACCCCATGATACAAGCATCATATATTTGCTTCATCCTAGATTTTCCTAGCCTTAGCCATCTTTGTTGAGCCAAGATCTTGTTTCACATAGAGGAGAATGTTCTCCAAAAGGAGCAGGTATCTTGTTAAATTTTGCAGGTACAGGCATATGTGAGCATAATATTATTATACTTAGACACAAGATATAGACTCATAGATGGGCCTCTTATGTGTGTAGTTGCCTGTAAGTTTATGTATGTGTATAAGGGTGTGTCAAAGACAACTTCATGTATCATTCTTCAGACTTCACCTACCTTACTACTACTATTATAACTACTACAACTACTAATACAATGACTATTACTAATTTATATTATTATTATCATCATCATTAGTAGTAGTAATACTAATTATATTATGAGATAATATTATAAATTATTATTACTATGATTATTATTATTCTGAGATAGGATATTTTAAAGACCCGAAACTTGTAGCTATTTAAATTATCTAATATTTATACAGATGAAGACACTAGAGGTATAGCCGCCTGCAGCTGCGGGTAGCCAGGTTCACATAAAAGGAAGGCTAGAAATGAAAGGGGAATGGAGTGTGAGAGAAAGCATAGGGCCAAAACAAAGTATTCTGATCAAAGCTCGAAGTTTAATATTCTGCTTTCCAATATAAAGGAGAAACCCCACTCCCACCACCAGAACTTCTCACTTCAGCCAGTGTGGGTGATGGGATCACAGCCTGGAGGTAACTAAATGCAAGCTCAGCAGGCAGTCAAGTCTTCTTAGCTCCTGTAGCAGACTGCAGACCACCAAGTCAGGTAGTGCCTCCTGGGTCCCATCATTTTGGTCTATTGTGGTAAATAACACCAGGCATGCTCAAGGATAGGGGGAGGGCACATAGAGGTAAAAACTGAAATAAAAACTGGCTAGCTTAGATTAAGGTAACTTTATTTTCTGAACTACATAGAATATACCTATTTACTATCCTGATACTAAAGAGAAATTGTAAATGGAACAAATTTATATATCTCTGAATTCAGATTTTGATTTCAATCTTGGAATCACAAGTTGTCATTTAACCTCGAGTGTATACACACTAAGCCCCACCCTTCAAGGCAGCATTATCCCTGTGGCTCTAGGATGGTCTCAGGAGTCAAGGCCTGCTGTTCTTTGGCCTTGTAGAATAGCAGAAGACCTTGAGCTAAACAGCAGGGGGTTGTTCTGGACATTCTTCAGTTGGCATCATGCACAGGTGGTGATGGTGAACTTCAAAGAGGTCGGATGGTCAACAGCTCCAGGAACAGTCTCTTAGTAGCCTGAAAAATCATTTCTCACACAAAAGGGACATTCTGGGTGTGGAACAAGGACAAGGGACACTCTAGCCAGCACCAGTTCCTGGGAGGGGGGGATTTAGTTTTAGGGTTCTATTTATTTTTTCTATCTGTCCTGAACTTTGGAGATAGTATAAACAGTGGGGCTTCTAATTAGTCTCTAATATTTCTGACAATTTCTGACTTATCTTAGAGACAAAAGCAAGTCTGTTATCTGATCTAATTATCTCAGACACTTGAAAACCTTGAGAAAACTTTTATTTTAGGCTATTCTCTTCTAGGTATTTTCTTATTTATTTTAAGTCTCATAAGCCTTTATTTGCCGGCATATCCTACACTATCTTATTATTTCTCTAGCCCAACACCTGAGGTCTATTATACACTTTAAATCTCTACTCCTGCTTCCATGAGTATGTGCCCCCAATTACCCACCCACTCCAACCTCCCCACCCTTGAATTCCCCAACACTGGGTGTCCAGGCTTCATGAGACCAAGGATCTCCCTTCCCACTTCTGCCCAAAAAGACCATCCTCCCCTACATATACAGCTGGAGCCAGGGGTTTCTTTCTATGTGCTCCCAGGCTGGTGCTTTAGACCCTGGGAGTTCTGGTTGGTTGGTATTGTTGCTCTCTCCATGAGGCTACAAACCCTTTCAGCTCCTTCAGTCTTCTCTCTAACACTTCCTTTGAGAACCCCTTGATCAGATCAATAGTTAGCTGTGAGCATCTGCCTCTGAATATGTCAGACTCTGGTAGACCTCTAAGGAGACAGTTATATCAGGCTCTTGTCATCATGCAATTCCTAACATCCACATCAGTGTCTACCTTTGGTGACTGCACATGGGTTGGATACTCAGGTGGAAAAGTCTCCAGATGGCTCCTTCTTCAGTTTCTGTCCCACACTTTGTCTCCATCAGTATTTTGTTACTCTTTCTAAGAAGGACCGAAGCATTCACGATTTGATCTTCCTTCTACGTGATTTTTATATTGGATATTGTGAGCTTCCAGGATAATATTCAATTATCAGTGAGTGAATACCATGTGTCTTCTTTTGTGATTGGGTTACCTCACTCAGGAAATATTTTCTAAATTGATGCATTTATCTAAGAATTTCTCTAATTCACAAAACCCAGATGAAGTGGGGCTACCAGGAGATCTAACCAGGGCAATATCTCAGGTAAGGAATCAGCAACACTCACCCCAAACAGGGAGTAACCGGGGCACACAGGAACCCAGGAATTCACTCCTGGCTAGGAGCACTGGTACCTTCCAGTCTGGGCCTGAGTGCTCAGCAGATCCAGATGATTGCTCTGCACCAAATTTCACAGAACCCAGAGGAATCAAGGCTCTCAGGAGCTCTAAGCTGAGCAGTATCTTTGGTAAGGAGGCAGCAACACTCACACCAAATAGAAAGTAACTGGGACCCACTGGGACCCAGGAATTCACTCCTGGGCAGGTGTACCAGTTCCTTCCCGCCTGGGCCTGAGCAGAGAGCAGATCCCAGGAGGCAGCTCTGTACCCAACCTTGAAAAACCAAGAGGTGTCAAGGCTCCCAGGAGACAGCAATACTCTACCAAAACAGGGAGTAACCGAGACCCACAGGGACCCAGGAATTCACTCCTGGCCAGGAGCACTGGTTCCTTCCTGTTTCTGCCTGAACACTTAGCAGATCTTGGACCTCAGCTCTAACCCCAGCAGCAACACTCATCCCAACCAGTTCTGACACAACCTGCATCTGACAAATTCAGTATCTTTTTAAGCTTTTTATATTTTGCTAACAAGTAGGTTATCCTGTAACAAAAGGTTCTGAAACTTATTAAGTTGGCTTGCCAGTGAGACTCAGTGAACTACCTGTATCTTCCTTCCTAAAGCTAGGTTGGCAGGTGAATACCACTATGCTCTGAATGTTAATATGGGTCCTGGGGTTTGAATTCTGTTGTTCATGTTTGCAAGGCAAGTGCTGTACTGAGTGAGTCATCTTACAAACCTCAAGACCTCTGTGTGTTTACTTATTATGGCGATTTATTTATTAAGTAGATTCACCTATAAAATAATATTGAATGTTCACTTACAGAATCATCAAGTGTTTTATAAGTGAGGCTACAAATTGTCCTCCCTACTAGCATCTCCTTCATTCATGAAAAAGTGTTTGCTGTTTATAGGTCTTCTGTATGATACAAGCAGAGACTCAAGTCTGGGAAACCTGTTCATTACAAGATTTGTTTTAGGGATTAAAGAATAGTAAAGAGCTGGAAGAATAACTCAGATTTAAAGTTCAAGTATATAATTAAGGACCAAGGCAAAATAACTTGTGTTTGTTTGTTTTCTTGTTTTATTTGGATACATATTGTTCACCAACCCATGAGTTCAATGACTCTGCTAGTACAGCTTGCCAGTTTGCTTGGCAATTCCCTTGCCTCCACTTATTGTGCACTGAGATTACAACTAGGTCATCACATTTGCCCAGGATTTACATGAGAACTGGGATTCAAACTCAGGTCTTGCACAGAAGGCACTTTACCTGTTGAGCCTTGAACAGATTTTATTTTCTATTTTAATACAACTTTGTCTTACATGTAAACATTTGCAAAACAGAATAACTCTAAAGCATGAACAAAAAGTTAATCTGGGTACTGTTGACAATACAAGGCAAATTATGAAGACTTGAATGTTTTAATTTCAACCTAATGAACATCACTGAAATGTACCAAAGCCCTGCATGATTCTGGGCATCTATTTGTTTATATCTATTTATTTATATAGTTATTTACTATACATATAATCTAAAGAAAAATGTTACATGTAAAAACCACAAGCATACAAATCTACCCTTCTTTAACTACTTGGAGAATTTATATTATACATCCATTTTATATTAAGGTTTAATGTTGTTGAGGTAACCCTGCTCAGAACCACTTTAAATTGTTAGCCTTTAAGAAAAGCAAAGCCTCTGAAATGATCAGCAGGAGAGACTAGGCACAATGAATGGTTGGAGAATTAGTTTGTATTTCTCAGGAAATAAATCTTGTACCTCAGAAAATTTTTTTCTGTGCCCATGTGTTCAAGGCTCTTCTCAACTTTCACTTCTATTAGTTTCAGTATATCTGATTTTATGTGGAGGGCCTTGATCCACTTGGACTACAGCTTTGTACAGATAGATAAGAATAAATCAATTTGCATTAGTGTTGACCACCAGTTGAACCAGCAACATTTGTTGAAAATGTTGTTTTTTCCATTGGATATTTTTACCTCCTTTGTCAAAGAACAAGTGATCATAGATATGAGGGTTCATTCTTTTTGTTTTTCGATTCTATTCCATTAATCTGCCTGCCTCTCTCTGTACCAAGACCATACAGTTTTTATCATATTGCTCTGTAATACAGCTTGAAGTTAGGGATGGTGATTCCCCTAGAAATTCTTTCATTGTTGAGAATAGTTTTCACTATCCTGGTTTTTTTGTTATTCCAAATGAATTTGCAAATTGCTATTTTTGACTCTAAGAAGAATTGAGTGGAAGTTTGATGGGGATTCCATTGAATCTATAAATTGCTTTCAGCAAGATGGCCATTTTACTATATTAATCCTACCAATTCATGAGCACGGGAGGTATTTCCATCAGAGATCTTTGATTATTTCTTCAGAGACTTGAATTCTTGTTATAAAGATGTTTCACCTGCTTGGTTAGAGTCAGACCAAGGTATTTTATATTATTTGTTCCTGTTGTGAAGGATGTCACTTTTAAAATTTTTTTCTCAGCCTATTTATCCTTTGAGTAGAGAAAGGGTACTGATTTGTTTTAGCTAATTTTATATCCAGCCATTTTGTTGAAGTTGTTTATAAGGTTTAGGAATTATCTGGTGGAATTTTTAGGGTCATTTAAGTATACTGTCATATCATCTGCAAGTAGTGATATTTTAACTTTCTATTTCCAATTTGTATCCCTTTGTCTTCTGCTTGTTGTATAATTGCTCTGGTTAGGATTTCAAGTGTTATATTGAATAAATAGGGGGAGAGTGGGCAGCCTTATCTTTTCCCTGATTTTAGTAGTATTGCTTCAAATTTGGTTTATGGTCTAAGATCAACAATATACAAATGGGACCTCATAAAATTGCAAAGTTTCTGTAAGGCAAAGGACACTGTCAGTTTGACAAAATGGCAACCAACAGATTGCTACAGATATTTACCAATCTTACTTGCAATACAGGGCTAATATTCAATATACACAAAGAACTCAAAAGTTAGACTCCAGATAATCAAATAAACCTATTAAAAACAATGTACAGAACTCAACAAAGAATTCTCAACTGAGGAGTCTCAAAAGACTGAGAAGCACCTAAAGAAATGTTCAACATTCTTAGTCATCAGGGAAATGCAAATCAAAATAACCCTGAGATTTTATCTCATACCACTCAGAATGGCTAAGATTAAAAGCTCTGGTGACAGCAGATGCTGTTAAGGATTCAGAAAAAACAGTAACACTCCTCCATTGTTAGTGAGATGGCAAGCTTTTACAACCACTCTGGAAATAAGTGTGGTGGTTCCTTAGAAAATTGTACATAGTATGACCTAAGAACCCAGCTATATCAACATTGAGCATATACCCAAAAGATGCTCCAACATATAACAAGGACACATGCTCCACTATGTTATTAGCAACCTTATTTATAATAGTCAGGAGCTGGAAAGAACCCAGATGTCCTTCAACAGAGGAATGGATATAGAAATTGTAGTACATTTCCACAGTGGAGTACTACTCAGCTATTAAAAACAATGAGTTCATAAAATTCTTAGGCAAATGGATGGAATTAGAATATATAATCCTTAGTTAGTTAACCCAAGCAAAAAATAACACACATGGTATGCACTCACTTATAAGTGGATATTAGTCCATAAGCTCGGCAAACTCAATATACAATTCACAGACCACATGAATCTCAAGAAGAAAGAAGACCAAAGTGTGGATGTTTCGATCTTTCTTAGAAGGGGAAACAAAATAATCAAGGGTGGAAATACAGAGACAAAATGTGGGGCAGAGACTGAAGGAAAGGCCGTCCAGAGACTGCCCCACCTAGGAATCTATCTCATATACAGTCACCAAGCCCAGACACTATTGTGGATGCTAATAAATGCATGTGGATAGGAGCTAGATATAGCTGTCTTGTGAGAGGCTCTTCAAGATCTTGAGAAATGCAGAGGTGGATGCTTGCAGCCAAGCATTGGGTCCCCAATGGAGGAATTAGAGAAAGAACTGTAGGAGCTAAGGGGATTTGCAACCCCACAAGAAGAACAACAATATCAACCTACCAGATCTCCCAGAGCCCCCAAGAACTAAACCACCAACAAAAGGGTACATACGGAGTGTTTCATGGCTCTAGTTGCATATGTAGCAAAGAATGGCCTTGTTGGGCTTCAGTGGGAAAAGAGACCCTTGGTTCAGGGAAGGGTTGATGCTCCAATGTAGAGGAATGTCAGAAAAAGGAGGTGGGAGTGGTTGGTTGGTTGGGGTAACACCCCCATAGAAGCAGTGGGAGGGGTGATGGGATAGGGTGTTTCTAGGGGCAACTGGAAAAGGGGATAACATGTGAAATGTAAATTTAAAACATGTCCAATAAAAAATAAGTTCATATAAAAATAAAAAGTAAATCTTGCACATCTTTCAGTTCTGAGGAGTTAGCAGAGAGGTAGGAGCAGTGATTGAGACTTTTGAGTGTGAAAAGGATGATAATAGAAACACCAAACATGTATTTCTGGTTCTGAAATCTCAGGAGGCTCAAATGCTTCCTCACATGACTGTTATCATTTATTGGATTTGTTTTCCTCTATTATTTAATGAGAAATCCATACATTTTTCGAATGAATTTTGATCAAACCTATTCATTTTCCCCACCCCTCCATTTTTTCTTCTATGCGTTCTACTAATTATTCCTCCAATCTTCTTGTGTCCTTACACTTTCTGCAACTGTTGGATAGAAATTTTATTCACTTCATGGAGTTTATTTAGTAATTTAGTATTCTCTGTATGAACACAACTATAAGACCATCTACCATTCATATATAGAATCCCAAGGACCACATCCCTGAAAAATTCTGGTGCTCCCTTCCATGGAAGACATCAGTTGTTACTTAGCTACAGGTGGCATTTCATGACTCTCATTTCATGTCTATACTGAGATTTTATCTGTTTTGAACTTATCTTATGCACAGAGCCATAACCTCTGTGAGTTTATATGTGAAGAGTTATTCCTGGCAAATAACATTTCATCACAGATATTCAGTACAATTAGCTCTTAAGGCCTTCTTGCATTTTCTTTCAAGATGATGCCAGAGTCAAGGGGAGAGGGAATCTTATACAACTGTCCCATTTAGAGCTGAGCACTCTCCAACCTCTGTTATCTGTATGTTTAACAGTTGTGTGTACCAATTTAACCTCTGCTACAAAAAGAAGCTTCTCTGATGAGGGTTCAGAAATGCACTGATTTAGAGGCATAAAAATAAGATCTTAGGAGGCTTATTTATTACTATGTTTATTACTATGTTCACTTAGCAATAGAATTGTGTTAGGTTCTTCCCTGGGGCCTGTGATCAAGTCAGCCATGGATTCTTGCATCAGTTAACAGTAGCATTCATGACCTATGTCCTCTAGAGTAGAGCTTAAAGCCTGGCCATGGTTTTTGAGAATTAACTGAGTCAGACTTGTATTAGGTCTTCTAAAACAAGAGTCTTGTCCAGTCAGAAAATGGTTTGCTACTCCAATGACACTCATGCCATTAGTATAACAGCATGCATGACTTGCCAAAGCTATCATTATTGGAGCTCACATGATTCACAGTTAGCTAAGACTCATGATTAATTTTTCCCCTCTAGTAATCTCTATATCATCTTTCAACACTGTAGATGCTAGCCGAAAGGGATGAAATTTCAAAATCAATAGAAACTTGATTTTTCCATGTCTTATTACTGAAGTTTATGGTGTCTTCTAAAAACAGTGTCCTGCCTTCAAGAATTAGAGGGCAAATAAATACAATGACATTAGCTTGTAATTTTTTAGGCGAATATAGAAACCTGTTTACCACACTGAACAATTAACATATGTGTAATCAATGCTTAGCACTGTTCTTTTTATTTGAGAGTCTATACTATGGAAGGAGACATTGCCTCTCATTATAGGCTAACTGCTTTCAAACACTTCTTGCATCTCTCTGTCTCTGTCTCTATCTCTCTCTATATATATATATATATATTATAGGAAGCTTCAACAGTAATAGTTTTTAATGTGGCATTTTCAAAGGTCTGTCATGGCACTCTATATTCATTTCTCTACTCTTCTATCTTCTGCTCCACTTAACACTTTCTGTTGCATTGTCTCCAGTTCTCTTTTCATACCACCAGTTTTCTAAATTTGTGTGTGTGTGTGTGTATGTCTGTGTATGTGTGTGTGTTCATGTGAAACAACTTACAAATTAGCTTCCTCTTTCTACCATGTGGTTCTCAGGATTTAAGTCAGGTGGTAAGGCTTGGGAGTAAACGCTTTTCAATTTGAGTCATATCCTCAGCCTGCGATCGTCGGGTGATTAGATACATTATTATTATTATTATTATTATTATTATTATTATTATTATTAATCTCAAGAAACTTGATTTCTCTTAACTGCCTTTGAAACCTGGCAACCAGTTGTTAAAAATTTTAAAATTTCTTCATCTCTTTCTTTGACTATGTCAGGAGATGTGTGCTATTTCTTTTCTTTTTCTTTTTTATTGGCTATTTTATTAATTTATATTTTGGGTGTAATCCCCTTTTGCCATTCCCCTCCCCATCTCCAGAAACCTGCACTCCCATCCCCCTTCCTCTTTTCTGCTTTCATATCATTTTAATTACATGCAAGTATTAAAGTCAGTTCTAGGTTGAGGAACTAGCAATACAATAGATGCAAATGGTCAAGGAACAAACAAGACAATAAAAAAATATTCAATGAATAAGCAAGGCAATAAACAAAGTTCCATGATCACTCCCATGATCACTATTTCTAAGGCCTTATCAAGATGTCCAGCATATCTGAGCCTATTTCCCTGTCCTAACCCAAAGTAATTTTCATGTCTGAAGTCTACTTCTTTGTTCTAGCCTAATATTTAGATTCCTGCTTGAAATTACTTCTTTGTCCTTTGCCAATGTCATATTCCTGCCTGAAGCCCACTTCCTTGTCCTTGGCGAATGTTATATTCCTGCCAAGCAGCCCATTTACTGTTGCTTGGCTCATGTCAGATTTTTGCCAAACAGCCTCAAAAGCTCTTTGCTTCTCCCCCTCTTCTATTTCATAAACAAGACTAAGCCTGTCTTAGGTCATTCTAACATTAATGTCTTTCTTATCTATCATGGAATGTGCATTATCAAAAGCAGTGCATTTCTGTCTTAGGTTGGTAAGGCTCTGTGCAGAATCTTACCAATCCTTGGCTTGCCAGCCTGTTAAATTAATAACTTTGTTTGGGAGTCCATTTTCAATTTCAAGCCATGTACTTTGGCTGGCAACATTTTGATGATGTTAAAGATGGATGTTATTTCTTCCACTGGATATTGTTCATGGAATAAAAGCAGAAGGAACATTGTAAATTCCTGTTTATAATAGCTAAGTTGCAATAAGTATTGATTTTTATCCAAACTGTAGATTATTTAAGTCTTATAAGTACCTGAGAGCTTCCATCCACATAAAGTTGCAAACATGAAGCATCTTTTCTAGCAATTATTGCCATACCATCTAGACTGTGTTTACTATATCTGTCATAAGAATGTGAAAATGGAAGGCAAAAAGGATAACCAGAAGTCTACTACCAGATTTATTCTTGAGAACATTGTATTGTGGTCATAACTATAATACTATGGAAAAGTAAAAAATTCAGTTGCCTACTCTCCAACACACAAACCACATACACATATGTCGGGCCTAACACGAGGTCTAATCTCCATTCCACCTTCACCCTTCAGTCATGTACACAGGTGGAGGGCGTGAACAGGCCCTAGAGAGATTTACATATTAATGAGGTACCTGAAGGCCAGAGGTAGAGCCTATTAAACATTCCTCCCCAGCCCCTCCTCCTTCTCCCCTCCCCCTTTTAACTCAGGTCGATCCTGGGTTTGAGGGGGTATGCATCCAGATCCTTCCACCATCTGCCATGTAAATAAACTGGTTTTGGAAACCCAAGGACTTCCTCGTGTGTTGGGGCCGTGCCACCATGAGGAACCGTGAGGAGCTGGGGAGAGGCTTTTAGTTAATGAGCAGCTGGGCCCAACTTCCAGCTGGAGGAACCCAGAGCATTCCCAGTAGACTGCCCACAGCATGGCGGGAAGAACCCTGGGATCCCCAGCCTTATTTTTTTCCCTACACACATACACATGTGTAGCCCTTTTAATACAGGAAGAGTGGAGTGAATCAGTGTACCACCATACTTATCTTGTTTGTGTCATACTGAGTACTAAGCAGAACATATTTCAGAGTAGATGACAATCATTGGCCTTTCTCTATCCCTTCTTCAAATTTTACTTAGTTTTTGGAAATAAACAGAAGCTTACCAAACAAGAATACTGGAGAAGAGCTGGTGCTGGAAGACAGTCTCCACATCTTACATATGTCCTAAGATTGGAAATGCCCCTACCTCTCTTCCCTGAGCTAAAGTATCAATGTATTTAGTCCCTTACAGTGATGGACTGTGTACTGGAAACCAAGATATAGAAATTCCCTGAGCTATTAACCCTGTGTTCAAGTGAGTGTTCACTGAGGACTAAAATACAGAAACTTGTTGTACTAAAGTTGAGGTCTGAGTAAATGCAGTTCCACTTTGTGGGAGGTAAACTAGAGCATCATGAGAATGAGCAAGCAAGTTTAAAGAAAAAGTAAATCTATTACTCTATCCTTAGTAGCACTTTCCCCTCAAGTTCTCAGGAAAGGGAGAGCAAGATGGTTGATTTTCACCACACACCTGTGTATCTCATAAGACACTATAATGCCTCTTATCTCAGATTCCAGAAGTCTTGAAAGTTCAACAATCAGTAGAAGTTTTACTGATTTATTTTTTCCTACTTGAGAAAGAGACAAAAACCTTAAACCATGAGTTTTCCAATTCCAAGAGAATGAATATGGATTATTTATAGAGTTCAAATTTCAAGGCTAGTCTAGGAGCCAAGCAACTGTTTCAAAGTCCTTGTGAGTCTTTGCATAGCTATTTACATCTAAAATGTACCAAGTTAGTTCATGTATTGCAGCTGTACGTATGCCATTCTCTCCTCTGTTACCTACACATGGATGATTGCAGAATTGCCTGCTTCCTACTTTTTCAGGCATTGCTATCCTGGCCTCAGGTTTCAGTTCTACCGTCTCTGTTTTAGAAAGCTTTTTCTGAACACCTGCTAAGATATTCTGTTCCCTGTGTCAGCATTGTAATGTCTATCTTTCTCCTTTGAAGGTTCCTCACAGACTTTCTTTGAACATTTTCACCCTTTCACCCAGCATTCTCCTCATAGAAAATAAAGTTTAAATAAATAAATGATGCCCAGGGAAGGATCAGTTAATCTTCTTTCCACTTTGTATCCACACTGAGTTCCCTAGTAGGTTCATAATACAGATATAGACAGAAAGGGAAGAAGTGAAAGAGTTAGGAATGGAAGAAGGAAAGGAGAGGGAAGGAAGAAGGCACCATAAACAAAGCCCTTCTCTGGACCTAGATCCCTGGGATACAGGATAGAAAATTGTTTCTAAAAGTTTTAGGAGTTTAATTTTAGAGGTAGAAACTATGACTTTAAATGAACATAGTTTCATTGATCTTTGACATAGGAAATGATGACTTTCTAAGGCATTATTACAAGTCTCTCTTTCATCCTGTTTCAGAAACTGGTGGTTGGTCCCCAGAAAATTCTAATGCCCATTAGTGGCTCCAGATTGACCTGGGAAACAGAGTCGAGATTACAGCAGTGGCCACACAGGGAAGATATGGAAGCTCTGACTGGGTGACAAGCTATCGCCTGATGTTCAGCAACACTGGGCACAATTGGCAACATTACAAACAAGAAGACAGTATCTGGGTAGGAAATATTTTTCTCTTCCAATGAATGAGAATAATATGTGCTAATACTAACCATTTAATGTATATGCCACGTTATTGTAACTGGACTGTGGGTTCTGATCACTGTCCTGTGTTTATTCAGAAATAATGAGATCACATCTAGGCCCTGGTTCAAGTGTAGCTGTATCCAAAGGGAAATCAAGAATGCCAATTGTACAGAGTTGAGTGTCTTCCCCCCTTTCTTGAAATTTTAATGGTTTTAGGACAGAGTCTGTTATGTCATCTATAAAAATAGGAAAACACAGTGAAAAAGAATCTGATTGTCAGTAAAACTGTTTCATTGGCCTTCTTTCTTTCTTTTTCTTTCTTTCTTTCCTTCTTTCCTTCTTTCTTTTGTTCTTTCTTTCTTTTTGTTGTTGTTCCTCTGCTGTGGTAAAATTCTACCAACTAAATCAACATGAGTGAGAAAAGGATCATTTTGGCGTACAACTCAAGGTTATCATACATCATGCCAGGGAACCCCCAGCTTCAGGAGTTTGAGGTGGCTGGTCATGTTGAAGCCATAATCAGAAGGAGCAATGAGTGTAAAGCTATTGATAAGCTTACTTTCTCCACTATTATCCAGCCCAGTATCTTAGCCAGGGAATGCTGCCATCTACAGTGGGCAGGTATTCCAACCTAAAATACCACAATCAAGACAATTCCCTACAGACATGCTCAGAGGCAGTTCTTTCAGCTAACTCTAGATTTGGCCAAATTGGCAACTGACATTCACCATCATATTGGTTGACGTTATATGTACCAAGTTATTTGTTTACATATATAATATACTTTACATAACTTGCCCAAACTCAACTATGTCACTTGTCCAAGGTTGCTAAGTGTGGAATTATGCCTGAGGAATCTGTATTGTAATTTGAGAGTGCTGAACAGCCACAATTCAAGGTTCTAAAAACATTCAAATATAGAAAAAGAATGGCAAAATTTAGACTTACCTGAGCAGTGAGTAAGTATCAGTTTGGGAGTAATAAACTGCTCTAAGTTATAAAACAGAACTTTATTACTTGTTCTAGCTTCATACATGTGAATTTCCTGTAAGTAAAAATTGTCAGAAAATCATGAGGAAAAGAGGTGTAGTGTGGTACTACCTGGAGACATGTCTAGAAGCTGGAGTTTGGAGCTTGGGTACATGGATCAGCAGGCACAGTGCTTACCATCAAATGATGAGGAATAGAATTAAGGTCCTTAGGACACATTAAAAACCATGGAGATGTAATGATATTCTAGAGTCTCAAAGAATTTGGTGGCTAGCCAGACTAGACAGAAAGACAATAGATATTGCCTACATGGACAATGAGTTGATAGAGAAAAAGACACCTGAAGTCAACCACAGGCTTCCACAAACAGGGCCACACTTGTTTGAAGATGCATGCATATAAGAACATATATGTATATATCAAAAAAGGAAAGTTGATGTTTTGGATAAAATAACATGTAAACAAATGATGCTTTTAGTTTAGAAGAAAAAATCACAATTTTATTCTAAAAATGTATTTTATGTATTCTAATACATAAAATATGTATGCATGGTGATGGATAACAGTCTTTTCTGCTCAAATCCGCCTTGGCTGCAGCCTTGATTTTAGTTACTACATCTTTCAGTATTAGCCCAACCTTGTTGAGAAGAATGAGCTTTAGTTTCGGTAATATTTGCTGAAGATCTCTAATTGAGACCAGAATTAAGCTCAGTATTCTGGTTTGTTAGCAAACATGAAATATTGAGTATCAATGTTGTCATCTTTACTAGAGTCACATATGATATCTCCTCAAATATTCTCACTGAGCACAGCTTTATTGTTTTAAAAATATGCTTTGAAGGTTCTTCTATTTTGTTTTCAATATTGAAATACACATCAATTTTTACAGACTTATGCTTGCTTTGCTGTTCAATTTGGAATAAGAAATAAGCAATCCTTATTCTGGGAGTACAATTTTAAATTTTTATGTTAACTTCAGAGGCAAAAATACATGTGTGATGATTTATTTTCTCTAAATTCTCCAACAGAACTAGTTGTATTCAGACAGAGATCCAGTTTTGAGTTCTTTTAATTCCATATTTAATAAAAATACATGTTTCATTTACTTCATATTGAATTGCCATTTTCTCAGCCTGCCTGGGCATAAAGGAACATTTCAAGATGGCCTTTCTCCTTTTCAGAAGAGCTGGCAAAGGACTCTAAACCATGTTTAAGGTGTTGGCTCACTTGAGTTGTAAGTGATCTCTCTCTCTCTCTCTCTCTCTCTCTCTCTCTCTCTCTCTCTCTCTCTTTCTCTCTTCTCTCTCCTCTCTCTCTTTCCTCTATTTCTCTTCTCCCTCTCTCTCTCTTTCAAGGCAGGCATCCCCCTTATTCTACATTTATGTAGAATTAATCCTCCATACAACATGTGTGGATAAGCCTCCACACACTGCACTAATTTTAGGTGGATTAGAAAAAGAGCTTTGGAATTGCCAAAGTTCTTAACAGTTGCCAGCTAGAGAGGGAAGAATTTTGTCACTCTATCCCATCACTCTTCAACAATATTGACATTAACCAGGCACCATTAGCACCATTTGTCAAAATTATGTTTTATTTCTAAATATACTTGATTGTAAAATTATGTTCTGTTTCTTCTTACTTTTGTAAAAGAATCATATTTTTTAAATTTTCTCACTTGAAACATGAAGCTTATCAACAGCAACTCTAAAAGAATAATATTAAACCCCAGTGCTTAATTTTTACACTGCTAAAAACAAAAGAAAAAACCATCAGCTACACCTATCTGTGCCTGTGTGTGGCAAATAGTGTCCACATTCTCTAATGGTCTAGAAGAGTCAGTCAAACTGGTATTTTACAAATATTTCACAAAATATATAAAGACTTCGTCTTAGCTGATATTGAACCTTGCATCAAAACATGCTGTGGTTAAGTACATTGTCTTGGCTCTGAGAGATAGCATAGTGAGTGAAGTGTTTGCCATACAGGCATGAGGATCTAAGTTCCATTCTCCAGTGTTATACTAGAAAAGAGAAGAAAAAGAATGGAAGAGAAGGGGAGGGGAGGAGAGGGGAAGGGAGAAGAGAGAAGGAGAGGAGAGGAGAGGAGAGGAGAGGAGAGGAGAGGAGAGGAGAGGAGAGGAGAGGAGGGGAGGGGAGCGGAGAGGAAAGAATTCTATCAAATCTTTAATGGTATGTTGTTATACATAGTCTTATTACTTTTTATGGTGTTAAAGCAAAGACTATGGAGATGGAACTGTGGCCTAAAGTACTTGCTATAAAAGCATGAAGGTCTATGTCTATGGATGAACATGAACTCTTATAAACAAACAAGCAAGCAAGCAAGCAAACAAACCATCAAACAAGGAGTGTGCCATAATAAAAATGTATCTGTCAAGTGCTTGGATTACAAATGTGCACCCCCACACCCAACTTTTCACTTGGGTTTTGAAGCTTGGACCCAGATCTAAATTTTGCACACCAAACACTTTACAAACCAAGCCATCTCCACAGCCATTACTGAGGTTTTTATACTGTACATGTTATTTTTATTTCATCTTTAAGCTGTTGCTTTCTTCTATATTTTGTCTCTGTTTTGAAGTTTAAAGATAACTAAATCCCTAAGAAGCTTAGCTTCTTCCCTTGAAAAGCAAGTGCAATGGGGATGCTGACCTAATATGACCTGTAAAAGGGAGTTCAAAAATGAGCATGCCTCAAAATGCCTCATGGTGCTTGTTAAGCTCTGCTTGTAGAACATCTGATTCAATAGGTCAAAGTTCTGTGAAGAATTTACATTTATAAACAAATATCAAATGATTGTAAGGCAGCTGGTCAGGCCATCACATCAGGAAGCTCTTTGTAACCCAGAAATGGATTCATGTACTTGATGGGCTTTTACCAGAGCTAAAATGGTAAAAACTCTATTATTAAAGCCAGTGTGTGGCATCAACTTGGATAAAGTACCCAGAAGACACAGGTTGTCAGATTCTTTAATTTGAACACTGTATACAAAAGAAAGAACAATCTTACTGTTTCAGTGTTTTTTTTTTGTTTGTTTTGTTTTGTTTTGTTTTGTTTTGTTTTGTTTTGAATCAATTGAAAGTTCAATAATGCAGGTAAACAAACTCTTCTTGGGTTATGGCCAGAGTTAAGCAGGCAAGCTCATTAAAGACAATTAGCACAAAAGACATGCAGCAGACAAATGAGCTATAGCTAAGCTGGGGGAAGATGCTGATTTCTAAAATAAAAACACTGTAGGCCAAAATCTGAAGCCCCAGGTGTTTACTTGACCTATAGTCAAATGGAAAACTTTTAGGCATGGAAAGGGCTCCTGGAAACAAAAACTTTCTCTGACTCTCCTTGGCTTTTAAATAAGAACAGAAAACCAAAGACATCAAAGGTAATTCATCTTCAATAAGATTATTGAGCTCATTATCACAACAGCAGCCAGTGCTAAAGAGATAAATATATTAAAACCACAAGGCACTATTGCTGTCAAGGAAGGCTTTGTTGTGATTGCCTTAGTATGAACTGCAAGCAAAGTGGGATAATGCAAAGTTGTTGAATCAAGTGTAATAATAAAAATGGACCCACAAGCTAAATATGGAGTAGTGCAGAGTTGATTTGTTTCATGTCTATGCCCAGTTAGAATGGTTCACATGGAAAAAGTCATTGCCTATATTTGACAGTATTCAGATAATTAAAACACTGTTCTGAACCACGGGAAACCATCAAATGGAGCCACAGCATATACTGGGCATTTCCATCTTGCCTAAGAAATAATTATTTCATTCTGTAATCTGAGAATGTATCAGTAAGTAAACTATAGCCTATAAATAAAGATAGTAGTGGATTATTTTTTTCAAAGACATTACAAAGAGGAGGTACCCAGAGATGAAAAGAATGTTCATCAGTTAAGAACTCACAGACCTGAGTTTAGTTCAATTCTCCTCATTCATATATGAATAGTCACAACCAACTGTAACTCCATCTCCAGTTGATCCAATACCTAAAGCCTCTAGAGGTATTTCACTCATTTACACACACACACACACACACACACACACACACACACACACACACACTTAAACTACAACAAAAGTTTTAAAAGTTTCCCTTAGTACTGTGCAGAAGTTATCAAAGAATCCTGATTCCCAAATTCCTTGTCTTGTTTGACTAGAATTTAGGGTACCAAGAATTTGTGAGACACTAGATTCAGTTTGTTGCAATAATAAGATGTTGGAGACTTCAGTGAGAGTCAAACAAGTACATAGAAACCACCATGAAGATCTATGTGAAGATGAAGCGATACATGTTTTAGGCTTATCTGTATATTAAGTGGAATGTTAATACTTTTCCCTAGAATTAATTCTGCCTTTATAATGATTTGGCAAAATTTTCATGTTATCTTTTTTTCTTTTATGTAAAGCTACAATTGAAGAATGAAAAACTATAAAAATCATTTTTATAGAATATATAAGTATATAGAATCTTTTCAACTTCTTTTAGGAACATGAAAATTTTTCTCTGAAACAAGCCAGGCCAGTTTCAGGAACTGGCTGTCAAGAATGAAAGTCATTCAGGTGGCGAAACACAATGACCGTGCTGTGGCTCTATGGCTGGAACAAGTGAGAAATAGTTAATAAATAGTTGGTAAATGACAGGGGAGGGCACAATGACATGGTAAAACCACATTTTTGAGAAGAATGAGTGTACTGAGTAATTTTCATGACTATAAACCATTCAGGGTGGATTCCTCTGGAATGTTTTGCTATTCTTATGTTATGGATTATTGGCAACCCCCCACCCTCTCCTCACTCCCCTGGTTTGTGGTTTTCCTCTTTATAAGACCCCTTAGCTCACCACTCGTGGTCAAACTCTGCTCTTGAGAGAGCTTGTGGTTTGACCTTGGCCGGTCAACTTCCCTAATAAAGCCTCTGCTGATTGTATCCAGATACTGTGTCTTGAGAGAGTTTATGGATGGCCATGACTTCCTGAGACTTGAGTGGGGGACTCCCAACTTTGGGGGTGTTCATGATGATAGAGAAACAGGTTTCTATTAACTGACTGAGAAACTGAGTATCTAGAAGGGATATACACTAAGCCAGTTAATGTACACAAACTATCATGATGTTCTAAGAATCTTTGCTGACTGTGGGTCCATGTCAGGTAGACAGGGAGACATTGAGTTTATACTGTCCTGGGCATGGACTTCCTCTAAAGTAGACATTTCTGTAATGTGCTATTATTTCAGACATTGTCCCTATGTGAGTGCTGTCTGTTTATGAGATCAGATGGAAATATACATATAGTATTCACATGGCTCCATGTGTTAAGGAGAGCAAAAACATGTGCTGCACCATCACTAAGATGTAAGTTCAATATCTGCACTCATGTAAACTGCCAGATGTGTGTTGCAATAAATATTAAAAAAAAAATGGTGGCACTCAATCTGCTTGTGTTACACAGCCACATGTTCCTGACTAGGCTAGGCCTGAGGCCACAAGCAGTGGCTGTGACACTGCTCTGCTCAGGCCGCAAACTCAGGCAGCCCAAGACACCAGCCCTGCTACCCACAAGAAGCCAGGATTGGAGATGGCTTTGCCAATCTTCCATGCTGTCTCCACAAGGTTGGACTGAGCCCAGACCATCCTGCCATCTACTAGGTACCCAGTAGGAATTAGACTCTAGTGATCAATAATTAACCAAAGGCTTTATATATATGGTAATGCTCAATAAATGAGATGCTCACACAATTAGAGGTATTTCCAATTAACTAACCTAGATATAAGTTGTTATTCAGGACTGCTCCCGATAAAACGTGGGTTTCCATCCTCCTACATCTCTGCTCCTCACCTTGCTCTTTTTCTCCTTACTCCTCCTCTTCCTCTCCTTACACCTCCCACCTTAGCTCCTCCCAGCTTGTGGAGAAAATTTCACGCTACAGATGTGGCCACACAGTTGTAAGCCCAGAGCTGTGCAAGGCAGAGATAGGAGGATCACTGAATTTGGTAGCTTCCAGCTAGTTCTAGGTTCACTCAGAAACCCTGTCTCCAGAAACTAAGTCAGAGAGTGACAGAGCAAAATACCTGATCTCTTTTTCTGGACTTTGCACATATGCCCAAGGATGTGAGTATCTGTGCATACATGTGTATACACTCTTCAATCCAAGAGACAAACATATTTGCACATTCATAGGAGAACTTCATATAGCACAAAAGTCAGCCCAAACCACCTTAGGAAAAGATAATGGGATTTATGTTTAAACAAGCTCTATTAAGAGGCCAGGATCTGTGTGCCCTCTCCATTGAGATGTCTTTCCCCATACCTGCAATCGCTAAGATTGCATGCTAGTTTGGATGTACACATGCAAGTGACTGTTCCTCTAGGGACACATAGGTGATGAACCACCCTGCCAAGCAGGTGTAGTACAACCCTCTCCCAGACCAAGAAACACTTGATCAAGGAGCCCCTGTGTTCTGGTATTCTGCTTCTTTTTCCCTGACAAAAAGTTGTGTCATAGCTCAGAAATAGTCATTAATGTACTTCACTATCCTACGTAATATGTCAGTTTATCAGGATTCTCTTTTGAAATGGATTTACCACTTAATAATTTCTGAAAAAATTAAATGACAACTCAAATTGGGTTGTCTGTTCTATGTAATTAAAAAGGCAAATTATCATGTAAGAAAATGTAAAGTTGTAATTCAAGTAAAATGGTGGAGAGATTTTAAACATAGAGCCACAGTATTCAAAAATGTAAGTTGTTTAAAACTTACAAAATCAGCGTAAAATTTTAAACACCAATTTATGTGGAATCTGCAGTCTTCCACATGGCTGCATTTAAATGTACAGATGTGGGTATTAATGTGGGGAAAATATCTCGTGGGAGGGTGGGTAGGGAATCAGATGGCAGGGTGGGGTCTTGGTGGTGGGCTTCCCACACTGCAGCCACAGAGGGTCCCACATTCATGCAGCTGTCAGTGGGTGGGCCAGTGGCTGCATCGGCAAGGATCCAAGGTTTCAAAAGCTGGGAATCTGGCGGTGAGACCAGACAACACGTGGAAGCTTTATTGTTCATGGCATGTTTAGTGGGTATAGATGGTATGTGCTTCCCACCAAAAGCCAGGGGAGCTTAATTTTATAGGAAGGGGAAAAGGGGAGGAAATAACTTAATTAGCTACAGCCCTGGCCTTTTGATAATTCATTAATATTTAAATTTCTGGAGGTGGAGACCTCTACCTGTGCTATGTGATTGAAGGTTGCAGGTTAAATGGAGTTACCTCGTTCAAGGCCCAACATGTTAATGAAAGAATTATACTTTTAGGGTATGACACTAGTATTTAAACAAGAGTTGATAGGTTTTCAACAAATATAGTACATATATATGCAACTATGTATGTGCTCATGGAAATGCACATATTATTATTCAAATATGCAATCATTTATATGTATACACTTATGTCAAATGTATTTTGTTTATAGATTTAAATGTAATTACATGAATATACTACATTTAAATAAGTCTATGTTCTATACACATGGATAAACTTGAGACTTGGCATGCTTCACTTATCCTGAAGTATAAATTTTAATCATTAAATTTATTAACACTTTGACAGTTATTAAAATGTCTAGAAAATGTTGAGTACCTATACTTTATATTAAATATTAATTGTACAATGAAATGTCTTATGTAAATTGTGCCAAATTACTGTTAATTTGTATTAGCAAATACCAATATCATTGCAATTGGAAAACATGAAAGACACAGCACAGTTATTTTTACCTCCTCAACTAAGTACTCATGGCCCTTAGCAACAGTTCTGAGCCCTGATATTAGGAAGCAAGTAGGAAGATTGTCGCTCACCATGTACAATGGCAGTGACATCAAATTTGTACTTGGCTTAGTTACTTTTATGCCTGTGATAAAGGACACCGACAAAAGCATCTTAAGGGAGAAGGACCTTATTTTGTCTCTGCAGTTCTATGATGATATAGTTCATCATGGTAAAGAAGACATGATAGCAACATGGCACATTTTATCCTCAGTTAGGGAACAGAGGCTAAAGAAGTGAGCTGTAATACCTTAAGGTTACCCCAGAGACTCACTTTCTTCCATAAGGCTTTACCTTAGTCTTCCCAAACAATACTGCCACCTAAGGTCAAAGAGTCCAAATACATGATTCTATAGAGGATCTTTTAATATTAAAACTATGACAGCTGGGCTGGAGAAATGGCTACTCTTTTAGAGTTCTTGAGTTAAATTTTCAGCAAATAGATGATGGCTCACAACCATCTATAATTTCTTCTGGTATGCCTTCATACATGTAGGAAGAACTCTGCATACATAATATATAAATCTTGAAAACCCAAACAAACAAAGAAACAGACACTCTACATAACCAGCAAAGCACATAAAACAGTCCTGAATTAATTCTTTTCCAGATGAAATATATGCTAATGTGTGTATCCTGACTAGCCTATCAATGAATCACAAACACTATTTGATGCAGTTGCAACAGTTTAAATTTCAGTACCTGCAACTGTGGATGCTATCCTGTGTGTTGGTGAATGAAAGTGGGCAGTACAGAGAACAATCACATTATAGTTTCTCAGGTGTTGTCCATCTTAATTATTTTGAGACAAGATATCTCATTGGCCTTAAAACCATCAGTTGTGGTGAGTTTTGGCTGTACCAATTTGTGGTCCTGGCTGCCCAGGAGCTATCTTGATCTGTGAATGGAAAATACAGACACACACACACACACACACACACACACACACACACACACACACACACACACAAATAGTTAATTTTAAAATACCTTGGCTACCTCAAAGGTTAGGCACTCCTAAACCTTCCTCTGCCCTCCCAGACCCAATAGGGAAAGTGACTAGTGGCCACTTACTCAAAAACTCACACGACTGGTTTTTCCCTTCTTCTTTCAGAGTCCTCCCGATTCTCCCTGTATCCTAACCAAGCAACTCTCAGGGTCCCACACCATTCCCAAACATTGGCAATTGGTATCTTTTTTGGTAGATCAAAAACCAATTGGAGACAAGGACCTTCAATTTTTGGACATGCAGATAGAAAACATTAGCACCAATCTCCAATACTCATCAAGCTACGTCAACTTGAAAGTAAACCCTAGAAATCTTCATGTTACAAGCATGCAGCACTAGGATCCAGAATTTTTAAAATGGCCTATGGAGATTGAACTCAGGTCCTTATGCCTATAAGAAAAGTATTTACCAGCTGAACTATCATCCCAGTTTAAAGGTCCTTATTGTTCCTTTGTTTCTGATTGCCTATTTACTACTCCTTCTCCCCTTCAAACCCTTTAAAAGCAAGTATATTAGGAATACATAGTAGGTATGTTACCTGAGTGACATTTGGCCTGAGTTTTCTTCTAAACTCATTTCAGAGCACAGGCAAGACAGATGGCTCTCATGTAGAGATGACACAGTTAAGAGTATAGCTGTAGCACAATTGCAATTGCAGAGAACTTGTCTGAAAATATGAGACTGTGGATATAAATCCTAGTGTTTCTCAAAGAGGAATAGAGAAAAAAAAAAAAAAAAAAAAAAAAAAGGAAAATAAGTGGTGTCCTGGTATCAGTTTCAAATAGTGCCTGTTCACAATCCAGATATCCAGTTGTCTTGCTTCAGAATAAAATTCAGTATTCTCAGTTTTTTAATAATAGAAATAACTAAGTACTACTTATCAGTAGGTTTGGCAGAATGGGTACTGATAAGGATGATGTATAGACTCTGAATTCATTGTCTCCCACTTGAGCTGTCTTTGTTTATCCAAATGTAAATTAAGTGAATCTGTAACTTGAGTCTACCCAGGGATTTAGATAAGATAGGGAGAATGATTGTTCCCTGAGACTGAAGCAAGATCACACTGTTTCATTTGCATCATTTTAATTTGGAAAAGCTTAGCTGAGCTCTCCTTTGTGCTCTGCATTTAGGCAAATCTGAAACTGAACCATGCTTGCTACTTGGTAATCTTGCCATCCTGAGCAGAACTTCATGACTCTGGGTGACAAACTCTGCATCTGTCAGATATTTTATAAAGTCAACATCAGACTCTCAGTGTCCCTTACAAGGGGGAAGTGCTCAAATCAACAATATTTATGTACATATATAATAACCTTGTTTGAATCCCCAAAATCACCTTCCTTCCCCCAAATGTAAAATGCTAAGAGTGCCTTCATCAGAAACAGGAATAAACTGCTATATGTGGTAATGCTCATGAATAATCACAGGACTGGGGAGAAAGACCTGTGAATCTGTGGAGCTCAATGATAGATTCCTTTGTAAATCTCAGGCCAGTGAGAACTCTACTTCAGCATAATAAACAAGGTCGATAGTGTCTGAAAAATAGCATCTGAAGTTGTTCCTCTTCCTCATAGGTATCCACAAACAAGCATATAGCCACAAGTACCTGCATATAAGCACAAACACACTAATGCTGTTCATATGTCTAGGCATCTTTACAGAGGAGAGTGGCATTTATACATTCTAGAGAAAATGGAATTACTTGGTGGTATGAGAAGAAGTGTAGGTTTCGTGACTACTGGATTGTTGACTAGTCCCCTGCTCAGATTGCTTGTGTATGGATAAATCACCTCTTATTCTGAGTATGTATAAAAATTACTAAGTAATCTGCTAGCAGATGCAAGTGTGTCGGAAGCAAAACAACAACAACAACAACAAAAAAGCCTAGTGGTCCGGGAATTGAACAGCAGGTTGTAAGCTGCTGGTGTTATGTTTAAGTTGGTTCCAGGAAAAATATCCTAGTCTACCATTAAAATAGTAGCTGGGTCTTGGCTGACACCAGATCTGGTCTTGGTAGGGATAAAATAACATGGTTTCTGACTCTAGGACAGGGCCTGCAAGTATGGGTAGACCTCCACATGTATCAATGGCTGCTGTGGGCATATAATGCTTGTTTATGTAATAATGTACATATTGTATGGTCCTCTGAGAAATGTCCTCTCTCCCAAGGTTAATGACTTTATGATATTCAGAGACAGCATATATCTGGGGGCAAAAGTTTGGCTAATGTCTCAGCAAAATGGTAAATACTGGGATTTTTAGGACAGCTCTCAAGGCTGTGAAAAAGAGCTCTAAAAACATGGGCCCCAAAATATATACTTTCTCAAAAGTAAGGATTCAATATGCATTATATGAAAGGCTTTTAGAATCTAAAGGAACAAAAGCAATTGCACTATGAACCAACTTGTCAGAAAGATACTATGGAAAAAAATAGGGATTCAGAGAGTGCTGATTTCAAGAGATCCCACTCAACTAAGTAATTTGTTGTTTTTATTGTTGTTGTTAATGCTTAAAAAGGCAGACAAATTTCTGAGTTCAGGATATGCATGGGAAAGAGCAAGGTTAGGCCCTGGTATGATAGAAAAGGTAATTTCAGGACAGAGTCACATTCAGCTAGTTTATTGTCTATGCTCAACAGAGGCAGGCAGATCTCTGAATTCTTTGGCAGTGTTAAAAGAAAATGTGTTACTGCTGTCTCTGGGTCAGAGGATGGGGATTCATAGGATCATCAAAAGAGAACCAGGATTAAGTGGCTAGAGTGATATGTAAAATAAAATACTAGGTTTATGATCTGCAGGAAATGAGCTATCTAGAGAATTTCTAGAATACCAAGAGAGCACTCCTTGGAGATCTTTCTCAAGCAGAACATAAAGTGAGAGCTGTTTGGATACCTCCAGAAAAAGCAGAACAGAAAGAAAGATAGCAGAACAGAGAGAGAGCAGGCTAGAAAGCTGTCTTGAACACAGCATAGGTCATCAACTTTAACCCAAAATTTTATTTTAAGACTGTAGTTTTAACTGCTCCCAGACACTCCTTCCTCAGAACTCCTCTTCATGCTGAGGTTAGTACTTGGTAGGCTGAAGTTACACTAATATGTTGAGTATCTCCCTTGAAGGCATAGAAAGAGAAGAATCACTTATAAGTTTCTCTCCTTGACTCATGAGGTAATTAGTAGCAGATACTGTGCATTTATTTTCATGTTGGTTAAGTAGCTAGTCAAAAATTCAAAATGTTCACTTCTGAGTAGTTCTCAGAGGCATGAGCTTTTTTCACAATTTGATTCACTGCTTAGATAAATTCAAAATAAAATAAAATAAAATAAAATAGGTTCTTTCTCCTAAGTTGGCCTCAAAGTTGCTATATGGTCTTAGACAACTTTGAAATTCTGATCCTGTAATACAGAATATTTTAGTCATGAATCATAATGCTACAGTTGTACAATAATGTGATTAAGCTCATAGTTTAGTACATGCTAGACAAGCACTCTATCTACCCACTGAAACTTTGTCTCCTGACTGAGATTCTCTAAACTCATTTCAGAAAATGAAGATACTATCTAGTAGAAATATGTAAGGAAATGCGATGTTACTATTGCTCATGGAACACCAGGTATTTGGCCAAGATATCAGAGTCTGCACAAAAGAGGAAAGAAAATTCAAGGAAGTAACAAAGTCTGGACCTGGGAGAGAACAAGAATACTGGCTTAACAATGATCTCAGAAGCATGATCTAAGTTGCCACATGTAAAATTGCCACTATTAGCTGAGACCAGAAACAATCTTGCTTAGACAGATAGAGAGAACAATTACTTGGGATTTGTCACGAGGTACTTATATTCTTTTGTTGATCTTGATCCTTATTGGCACATACATTTTCAAAGCGACTTAATTTATTTGAGCCCTTCTGGGTATATATTAGAAAATCAAATGCACTCAATCTGAAGACACAGAAGTTATACAATAAAAGCTGTCTGTGAAAAAACTAATGATATGCAATTTTTCAATAAGTAGCAGCTTAATATCATAAATCACAAGGTTGACTAGTAAGAAATACACGTAATTCCCATTAACCGCCTAGAAGCTTGATGAAAACAAGGACTTGTATTGAAGACCTTAGTAATTTATCTAAATAGCATTACTGTTTGGTGCTTTTTCTGAACAAAATACTATCTAGATACCAATTTTTCTGTCATAACAATGAACAGAGAGCCACTTGTCATCATCAGAAAAAACAAAAAACAAATCAAAATAAACAAAAAACGAATCTTAAAAGGATAGCCAGAAAACTCAGTCAGCAAAATCCTTATCACAAAAAAACGAGGACATGAATTTGAATTCCTAGAAATTAAATAAAAAAGCTCTGTGCTGGGCCTGTTTCTGTAATGCAAGCACTAAGTAGTCAGATATAGGAATATCCTTGATGCTTACTAGTTAGCCAGTCTAGGCAAACCAGTATGTTCCAGGAACAGAGTGACATTCTGACCCAACAATTAATATAGAGAGATACTGAGGAAGGTTCCCTCCATTGATATTGGCATGTGCATGCACATACAGAGACATACACACCTGCATACACTTATAAAGTCTTGATAATAGGTTACATAGTCAATACCCTTATAGATGGAATCAAAGTACAGTGAAAAAGAAGATAAATTAAGGAAACCAGTTTCCTTGAATGCACATGACTTTATGGTATTAGTTGAGGTTTGTTAGTCTTCATTTTTATGGTAACTCAAAAATTATTTCTCAGTTTTCAAAATTTAAACTTTTAGCTAATTGAAAGTGCTACCCAGGGCTAACACATTGCTTATGTAATATTTATGGTTGTGTAAGTTTTTGATCTTTAGGTATTTATTTGATATCATAGTTAGATATAATGCTATAAGCATGAAACCCTAATTTTTTCATGCATTTCTACAGATGGTTTATAAATATCAGAAAATAGGATCTTTACCTATCTCTGTATGTATATGTATAAAGACAAAACTATCCAGTAAAATAAAATTTTACGTAGCTATAAGAGTATGAGGGCAATGGGCTGGAGAGATAATCACAGCACAGGCAAGTATTTGACACAAAACTTGTGTTTAGGACCAGAAACTAAGTAAACAACTGTAATCTTGGCTTTATTTACTGATGGTCAGAGAAATAGAGATTCTCATAAATTAGTGGACGAGTTAAACTGGCATATTCAGGTGGTGTCAACAGAGAGATGTTGTTATAAACAGCATAAAAGGTGAAAATCAGCAGTTAAGGGTGTACTCCAACTTTCACACTCCTTCCTTTTGATGCACATGAACACAAGTGCAGGCATTCATACATGTACACATACATTTACATAAACATACCAGACAAGCATATACATACATATACATACTCAAACAACACACATATAAATATACCTACATACACCACACACATACAAGTACACTCATGTACACATGTGCAAACATGTATATACATACATATACACACAGAAAAAAGTGTGAAAAACAGAAATAAGTACTTTCTTCTAGTCAATAGACTTATAATTGGATCCTATAAGGTTAAATCATGATTTTTTCTCATTAATAAGCTTGTGTATAAATAAGCTTATTGTGATGAACTAAAAATTTTCCCCACAAACTCATGGGCAATCAGAATCTCAATAAATGACCTTTTTGGAAACAGTTTGTTTGCTGGAATATCTAATCCTTCCTTCTAAATCAGATGACTGGTATCTTTAACAAGAGTAGAGATTAGGCTAGGAGATGTTGTGTAGATAAATGGCTGAATACCTGAGTTTCATCCTCAAAACACAAGCAAATAATGCTTTGCTTGGTGCTGTGCCTGTGTAATCTCAGTGATGGGGATTCAAAAACAAGTGGATCTCTACAATTCTCTGGCCACCCACCTTAGCCTACAGAATGAATTCCTGACCAAAGTAGAGTTTTTGTCTTAACAAACATTGTCAAGGTAAATATCATTTAAAGCATCATGACCAAGATTCATCTCTGGACTCTACATATGCTACTGTATTTACCCATACCTACAAGACTATAGGAAAAATGTGCACGAAGTGAGTTATAGACAAAACGGGGCAGAGACTAATATGATGCCTTCAGAGGCAACCAAGCTGGAAAGACATAAGTGAAAATATTCCTCTGGACTCTCAGAGAACATACAGCCCTACATAAATTTAATTTGTAATGTTCTGGTCTCCAGAATTATGAAATATTCTTGGCTTTATAAATGTGCTAATGTTCTTTGACCACCCCAAGAATCTAGCATAGTTCTTTACCTATTATTTTCTACCATAAACCTCATATAACTTGGACATCTTCTACAGAAGACAGGTTACTGCTCACTGGACAGCAAGTCCAGCCTACATTGCAAAACAATATCAGATAAAACTGTACTTAGGAACAGCAGCTGATCCCTGCCCTCCACATACACAGCTTCACATATGCATGCATTTGCTTAAAAACTAATTTTCCCAACATGAGAACATCTCAGCTCCTCAAGGTTTCTAGATGTGATGGTTTTATTACTGCAAAATTGCTGTGAATCATACTTCTCCTCACTATAAAGAGTTGTAGCTCATGGTAACACTATCCTTGAAACTCATCATCAGCTTCCATGTGTCTCTCAACATTCATATCCATCACTGGATAGTTTCAGTTTTATAGACATGATTCAAATTCCGTCAGTCAGCCATACTGTCCTATTTCAGTTATTTAAGTAGAATTGTTTTCTTACATATATGGGCTTCTTTCCTTGGTTTCAAACATTACTTAAGGTTGAAATATTACTTCATATATATATATATCATATATATATATATATATATATATATATATATATATATATATCAATCTCTCCCAATGTTAGAAAGTGAGCAGTGCTTGTTCTTGAAACTAAACAGGGTAATTTTGATAAAGAGGTAAACCTTATCTTGCTTCCATCTCTCTAATTTGTGTCCCACATAGCAAATGTCTTATAAAAAATTGCAGAATATTTGGCCTGTGTGCCTCATTCCTCAGTGATACAGCTGAAATGAATTTTAAAATGACTTTGACAGACATCATTATAAATTTGACTTGAAAGCTGTTCAATTTATGCATTTGTTGGGGATTATTTTTGCCCCATAGCTCATTAAGCTTGTTCTCACATACTACAATGTCCATAGACCAGCAAAATGTGGGAAGTGACCTATGTACATAACCTGGCATGAAGAAAATACCTATAACAATCAGCATCATATGACAGCTCTTTGGGGTGGCTAAAGATGTGGGGTATGGGTGATTAATTAGCTGGTATAGAAAAGGCAGCCTCTAGTACCTGAAGAAAAGAAGAGAAGATCCCTTATTAATTTATATACAGCAATTTGCAAGGATTAACAAAATCATATATTGTTATGGAATATACTCTTTAAAATGACCAAAGAGACAGATATGTAGCAGCAGTAATTTTTAGGTTGACAATATTATTTGAAAAATCATGATTATGAAGGTTGGCGTCAATAAGTTACAAAGCTGTACTTGGGCAAAGGCACTGAGTACATGCACGAGGACCTATCATAAGGTATTGGCTGTCTTAGGCCACTACTCACAATGCTAAAAGAGCATGAAGTATTTCCAAAGTAAAAAATCATACTGGAGCATCTATATGCTGTATAACAGCAAAATTTACTATCTATTTGTTTTGCAAGTAGGGTCTTGTAAATCTACTATCACAATGCAAAATTAAAAAGAATCCACTAGATGAAATTCAAAACAGTAGCAAAAAAGGCTGCATGATGAGGCAGTACCTTCCAAGACTCAAACACCCTTCTACAATAAAGAAAAGATTTATTAATTGTTATTTCAAACATATAAATAATTTTGTAGTTAGTTGTCTTAGATGTTTTCTTTTTGCTCTGATGAATGTCCTTACAAGTGTTGCTTTCAGGAGAGAATATTTGTCTGGATCCTAAATACAGAAAGCTGAGGCTGCTGGTCACATTCACATTCTGGAGTAGAGAGAGAAGGAATCTGTTTGCTAATGCTTTGATGCCTTTTTCCTTTTCATTTAGTTCATGACCCAGCCTGTGAAATGGAGATGCCAACATTCAGGGTGTATCCCAGTGCAATTTACCAGATTAAGGAAATCCCTGACAAGCAGGCCTATGGGACAAGTTATTTCAAATAATTCCTGATTGAGACTCTTTTTGGGATTGTATAAATTTGTCAAAACTGACTATCACATGACTGTTTGGTAACACTCTCAAGCATGAGAGCATATTACACATTATTATAAAAAATATTTTGGGAAAAATGCAGATAACACCATGGGTAATGTGCTTATGCCACAAATGTGAGTAGCTGAATGTAATATCCAAAACCCAAGTAAAAAGTCAGTCATTATATACATGCTTACAATCTCAGCATGGAGATATGGGGATACCAGGATCTTTTGGGTTTACTCACCAGCCACCCTAGTTGAATAACGAGTCATGATTTCCAGCAAAAGTCTGTCTCAAACAATGACATCCAAGGTTAACCTCTAACCTTCATACTTGTACACACATGTACATATTCACCCCCACATACATGAAGCAGTACTACCTCACACACATCTGCAAAGAGAATCTTTGGATGAGACTGGGAGATCTTAGCTTTAAAAAAAGAATCAGAGCTGATCTGAAGGTAGATAAAAAGCTATGCAGTAAATATTATACTCAATTAGATGCAAAGACACAGGGAATCTCCTGCAATGGGGACCAAATTCCAGGATGATGCAATGCTGACATATCAGTCACATGTGAATTTTAAGATGAGACAGAAATGGATGATAAAGGAAAACAACAATAGTGAGTCTGGTGAGATGGTGTGGCCAGTAAACTGATTGCCTTGCAAGCATGAAGTTCCAAGGTTGGTCATCAGAGTCATAATACCAAAGGCACACATGGTTGTGCTGCCCTGTTATCCTAAAGTTAGGCAGATGTAGGAAGCCGCGGTTAGCGGTGATACATCTGCCATTCCAAGATGGTGCGGGCATCCGGTCCTCCCACAAGTAAACAACTGATTGCACAGGTGCAAAGGAAAAAAGCACACCAAAAGTCACTGCCCATCCCGGGGTGTATTATGGGTAATGAGTGAACAGCTAATCAGAAGTGAACACGTCACTCTAGGGTGTATTTAAGCTGTGCCTCTTCCTGTCTTTCTGTCTTTTCCACTTCTGCTTATACAAGAGTAAAGCCTCGCTGTGGTAACCACCCGAACACTGCCTCTCGTGTCTCTCTTCCACGGGTGAAGGGGACTCGGGAGGCGCGCGGAACATCTGGCATTGAAACCCGGGAATTTCAAGGTGCCACGGAGAGACCCCCCAAGTTTTGGGGTGGGTTAAAAGACTACAGGAATGAGGTACGTCTTTGGAAGATATGCCTGGGGTGGAAGCTTTCGTTGAGGGTGGATATTCACTCACCGCTGCCGCTCCATTAGCTAGCCTCTTGTTTGCATTGCTTTTACTTTCAGCTATTAGGGCAAGTCAAGAGGTTTCAGGAGAAGGCCACTCTAGCATACCAGAACCAGAGCGTGTTAGGCGGCATCAGGCCAAAGAGCCTGGAGAAAAAGATCAGGCCAAAGAGCCTGGAGATCATGCCAAAGAGCCTGGAGAAACAGATAAGGCCAAAAATCCTGGAGAAAGGAAAGAGTACTCAAAAGGAACAAGGGCTTCTGCAGAGCTCGTTAAGCTTAAGGACCCTCCATCGGTTGGTGGAGAGAGAGTGGAGGTCAATAGGACTCCCCTTCACCTCATTAAGGAGCTTGAGGCCATAGACCTTAGCAGCTCCGAAGGAGACCTAACGCTAGGAGAGGAAGAGGAGACAGCCACCTATGCAAAAAATAACCGTTCTGAGATAAGATTAAGAAAGACCTTGAGCCACTCAGCCCAGCCCCATCGCCCTTGGCTGGCGCCAGCAGCTCGCTCGGGCTCGAGGGTCCCCTGCCGTGCTTCCTGGCTCTGGCTGTGGGAACAAAGTTGCTGTGACAGGGCCCGGGGCCAGACCGGTTGCAGGGGTGTCTGCACTCTGCTATCTGCGGCGGCTTGCAGTCCGGCAGAGCGAGAGCAAGGGAGCGTGGCGAGAAAGACCTTCAGAGGAGGGAGAGAGTATGCTCTGGGAAGCGGCATCCTGCCGGTGGGCACAGAGGGAGTGCCCCGAGAGCTTAGAGCAAGCAATGCCATTAATTGAACAGATGATCTTTGAAAATGCCACAGCTGAATGCCGTGCAGCCATTGTCCCTCGTAGGAACCAGAGGTTACAAGATTGGCTGACAGCCTGTTGCGGCCCGGGAAGGGGGGCTGTTTGTGCTTATTCCACAGGTGAAAACAATTCAATTTGGGTCCCTACACAGCTGGTGCAGATTGTGTAGAATGAAGCTGGATTGCAAGATGACAGCTCTGAGTCTCCTGATACTGATGTTCGATTTGGGGATAAGTATACCACTATGGGACATAGTTAGATCTTGGCCTGTTCCCATGCCAGTACATTCAAATTCTGCAGTGCTGCCATTGTTTACAGCTATTGAGTGTTACTTGGTTGCCCCGGCCTCAGGCGCATCTGGCAGCAGCCTGAGTTATAAATGCTACAAGTTTTCCATTAAATTTTACACTTTGTTTTGTGGCAGCAAAACTTTATAGCATAAAGGTAATCTACTTGGTGTTGATTTTAGAAAAAATAGATTTCTTACATCGTTAAAGATTGGTTTTGTTTCTCAAAATTATGGTTATACTCTAATATTACAAAAGAGGCTTAAAAACATAGTTAAACTGACAACATTCCATTGGCTACAGTTGGTAGTTCAACCGAGAGTTTGAAAATTTTTGATTTGCCTATGTTTATAGAGAAAAGATACAACAAGTGTCTTTTAAAGTTTATAGTTTAAATTTAAGGTTTAAAGTTAAAGTTAAGGTCAAAGTCACAAAATTCAGGCCTAGCCAAGCCTCAAAGAACAGGCCAGAGGGAGGTTAAGCACATTTACATTTGAATTAAGACAATGCAAACTGAGCTGCAGAAGCCCAGGTGCTAAACATCCCTTTTTTTCTGGATCTTCACGACCAGGTCCTAGAAATGTACTTACTGGAATTTGTATTTTGTCCTCATTGTTTCTTGTGAGAATAGGGATAAATCTAAAACCCAAAGACTTTACAACAGTCTGTGGGCTAAAAGTTATGATTATGCTAGAGAAATTAAAATTATGTCTACTTCCCTCCATGAGTATAACTGTACCTGCTGATAAAATATGGTTCAAATTGTTTTAGTTCCTTTATATTCAAAGTTGTTAAAAATGAGATAACTCTAATGGATTGGATTCCTCTAATGTATGTAACAATTATTAGAGAATAAGATTGGCTTTTACCCGATATTCTCATTGGACAAAAAAAGATTGGTTATTAAATTAATCCAAAATAAAGTTCAAATTTAAGATTTATACAGCCTAACTTGCCTACTCCAGCTGCCATTTCAGTAAATGCTTATATAAAAGATGTTTTTATACCATCCCTTTACATTTCTGGTAAAGGTGAGAGATTTATAGTTAGTAAATTTATTCATAATTTTTAAGAGCCCATGAAGTGATATTTGTTAAAAATAATTGCTTCAGAAAATAGTTAATCGTTTTACATTTTATATATATAAATATTGTTGTTGTTTAATAAAAAAATTAAGAGGTTAAATCTTTTAGTGTATATTATTCATTGTGTGATACTTTATTAGTGGATTTCTCTAAAGAAGTTTTCTACAAGCCCTTGCTCCAATATAACGAGCTTTAAAAATTTCTTGGACTACTTTTTGCTCCAGAAAGGATTCAAAGGCAGTGTCTTTTCAATATTTGAGACAAGTTGGGGCTAGAGAGATGGCTCAGCCGTTAAAGGCTGGATTTACAATTTAAAATATAAAGGCTGAATTCCCAGCAACCACATGATGGCTCACAACCATTTGTGGTGGGGATCTAACACCATCTTCTGACTTGTGAGTGTACATACAAAAAGAAAATGGTTTACTTTTAATCTTGATTTCCTCTTAGTGATTTTTAAAAGTTGTTTAGAGATATTAATTGGCTAAAACCTCATCTTAAGCTTACCATAGGAGGATTTAAACCTCTGTTTGATGTTTTCAAAGGGATGCAAGTCCTAAATTAAATCATTTGTGTATTTTCTTGAGTTTACCCGGCTTCAACACAATTAAATTATGTATTGTAGCCACTGTTTAGAATGTTAAAAATGTATCTGCCTTTGTCTTGTTGAATGGTATATTTCATGAAATACAAAACGTTTCAGTTACATGATCTAATATCTCTAGCCATTTGGATAACATTAAAATTAATAAGGTGTTTAGAAATTCATCTGCACAACTGGTGTCGGTGTGTGTGGACCCTCCATTTTTCTTTATGTTATCCAACTTTCAGAATAATTCTGATATCTTGGATTGTAAAAATGTTACATGCCTTTTGGCACAATGCTGGAATGGATCACTAGACCTAGCCTTGGTTGTGTACGTGCCTACCTTTGTGCCCATCCCAGTAGAAGCTGATCCTGAAACTCTCCCTACTACATCATTATTGAGACATAAAAGAGACTTTGGCATTACTGCAGCCATTGTCACTACTATTCCCATCTCTGCAGCTGTGACAGCTGACACAGGCATGGTTAATCAAGTTACAGCAGCTACTGTTGTTAATCATATTTCAGAAAAGACCTCTAAGGCTTTGACCATTCTACAGAAAGTGGATGCATACCTGGCATCAGACATTTTGTTGGTCAATCAGAGAGAGTTGATTTGCTCCAAGCCCATGTGGAGCAGCTCACGGATGTGGTTCAAATGAGCTGCGTGTCAGCAACCCCACATCCAGGTATTACACCTCTGAGATTTGTGAATGATACATTTATTAAAAGCCATAATCTTTCTGCTTATTTAAAAGGGAATTGGACTGGGGAGTTGGACCAGGTGCAGCAGCAATTGCAGATCCAGATCTTGAACCTTGACGGAACACAGATGGACCCCGTTATCCCTGGCGATTTTACTTCTTGACTTACCTCTGCCTTTTTCTTTCTTTCTTAAAGGGTGGGGATAGGCCTGTTTGATGCAGCCCTAAGTTGTGGATTGGTGTTCATGATGGTTGTTCTGTAAGCTCAGAGCCCAGCAAAAAAGTGACAAGTCCGCTATCGCCCAAGCACTTGCAGCCTTGGAGCAAGGATCTCCCCCTGAAATTTGGCTATCTAGGCTAAGAAAATTGCCGATGACTGAGACCCTCAGTCGATGCACTCCAAGGGTTCAGCCCATTGCACTGGGTCGATGAGAGGTCTAAGTCTAGCCATCCCTTGCCTAAATAGCTGTGGTACCTGAATAGTAGGTTGACAGCCCTTGCACTCCTGGGAACTATACTCCATTGCACAGGGATGGGTGTCAATTCCTCTTTACATTCCCTTAGCCCTTGCACCCAGAGGACTTGTTTCCATTGCACCTGGTAGGGTAAAGGAGAATCTTCGGGCTGTTAGCTCTTGATCGCTTATTCCCCCAAGATGGAGTTTGCTTGAATGGGCTTGAGTTCGAATCTTGATTGGTGCTGCGCTTGATAGGCAAAAGGCTGTTCCATATTAATAATTTAAACATGGGGAGATGTAGGAAGCCATGGTTAGTGGTGATACATCCGCCATTCTAAGATGGCACAGGCATCCGGTCCTCCCACAAATAAACAACTGACTGCGCAGGTGCAAAGGAAAAAAGCACACCAAAAGTCACTGCCCATCCCAGGGCATATTATGGGTAATGAGTGAACAGCTAATCAGAAGTGAACACGTCACTCTAGGGTGTATTTAAGCTGTGCCTCTTCCTGTCTTTCCGTCTTTTCCGCTTCTTCTTATACAAGAGTAAAGCCTCACTGTGGTAACCACTCGAACACTGCCTCTTGTGTCTCTCTTCCATGGGCGAAGGGGACTAGGGAAGCGTGCAGAACAGGCAGATACTGTCATTGTCAAGGATGACCCTGGGTATCCTGATGAGCACTGGCTAGAAAGTAAGCTTCATTACAGTGAGACCCACAAATAAAAATGGGTCATAAAGCCCTACAATGAGATGCTGATGATATGTAACACTCTATGGCATAAACTAATTAGTGTTAAAAAAGCCCATCATCTCTGAGATACCAATGCCAATCATGCACAAGCTGGAGTTGCCCTTTTCTTCTGATGTGTGACTATATCTTATACAACTTTACCAAATGTGCTAATGTTTCCCAGACACTCGTATCCTATGATTTATTTCAGAAATGTGCTACTGCATGTCTTTTACATAAGTGTTTGAAAGGATTTTATTTTTAAGGTAAAAGTATCTGCACTGTGCAATGCAATTTGATGTACACACACACACACACACACACACACACACACAGTGGCAAGCATCAACTTTTTTGTATGACCTCTTCAATCTTCGAGCTTTAATTGTTACTGAGATTGTACCTTCACAAGTGGATTCTTCTAGCCTTTCATAGTGCTATTTCTCAGCTACTTTTCATGACCCCTTCATGCCTTCAAAATCAGCCTCACCTGGGTAACTCTTACTCTACCAAGTTTAGCTGCCAGCACTTAAAACAACCTTGGTTGCTTTTGAAACACATCTTTTGTATGATGAACCTTAGGAAGCACTTTTCTAAAGACTTCACCTGATTCTCGTCTTAGTCACTATTGATTGATCATTCAGATCCAGTTAAGGAGCATCTGTTGTCACAGTAATGCAAAGGTTTCAGTTCAGAAGTGCTGGTCTCTTTTTAATCACAGTTGATTCTTCAGACACAGCTCACCCAAACCACAGATTGTTAATTCAAAATAGAAAACAACCCCAATAAATATTTTAAAGATTTTTCCTCTAAAACGTCACAAGTTAGCCTTCATCTTCTGCATTGTTCTTAACACTTTTATCTTCCATGATCCCATAAAACAGCTTATTAAGCTTTAGAAACCCAATGGCTAATCCAACTCAAAGTTCCAAAAACCTTCTCTAATCCTTCACAAAACACATGCTCAGATTTGTCATAACTATACCCCACTCCTGGTACCAATTTTTCTATCTTAGTGAGGAATTTTTTCTATGTTGTAATACCATGACCAATCAACAAAACAAAAACAAAAACAAACACACAAAAACAAAACAATTTAGAGAGGAAGGGGTTTATTTTGCTTACACCTCCAGACAGCAGTCTATCACTGAGGGAGTCAGGGAGGGGCCTCAAACAGGGGAAGAACTTGGAGTCATAAATGGATACAGAGGTCATAACAAGTACTGCTTACATGGCTTGCTCAGATTGCTTTCTTATAGAATGCAGGACCACCTACAGAAATGAACTGAGCTTTTCCCATCAGTAACTAATTTAAAAAAATGTCCTAAACGCTTGTGTACAGACAGATCTTATGGAGGTATTTCCTCAGTTGAAGTTCCTGCCTTACTGATGACTATAGCGTATATCAAGTTGACACAAGTCTAGGCAGCACATACATCAATCAGAGAATGGTATAAAGCAAAATAATAGTTATTGTCAATTTATTTCTCAACCTCGATGTAATTGCAACTTCTAGTCGTATTCTCAAATTGACTAGATACTTTCCAGGTCATTGAAAATGACATATATAGATATTTTCATGGTATATATGGATTTGAGTTTACTTAATTCTGGAGGCAGAGCAACACCTATAGAGTAAAGAGTACCTTGGGTGCATGTAATTTTATTTGCATACTTAATTGAACTACATTTTCTCTCTGTGTCTGCATGTGTTTCCCCTGTAATTGTGGGCAGACATATCTGAATGTCTAAATGCATCTACGAGGCAAGGTCTGGAATGATAATGCATCAATTTCTCTCAGTAGATTTGTTTGTGGTAAAAAGCTACATGGAAAGTCAGAGACATAGAGCTTATATAGGTGCCATTGTCATTGACAGTTTTAGAGTTGGTGCCTGGTTCCAGCACCACTCACAATTAAGGTCCACATTCCTTCCTTATAGGCCAACTCAACAGATTAGTGTCCAATAGTTTCCATACCTGAGTTTTGATGGACTCATCCTTTTGAAGACACAGTGCAGACATCCACAACTGCTGAGTTCTTGATCACAATTGCTGCATCTTTTTCAAAAGATGACATGTTTCAGCAGTCTCCCTTTCTTTTGGCTCTTAAATTCTTTTCAATGTGTCCTTTACTCTTTATGGTATACCAAGCACAGTGGGATGCACATGATGTAAGGGAACTAGTCCATGCTTCAGTGATGGAAGCGTAAGGCTAGGTGGCAAAAAGCCACAAACACATGATGACTCACTGACTATTGCTGGGAGCAGGAAACTGTGAAAACTTAAACTGGAATTACTATATTCCCATTTACCACATGCAAGGGTTCAAAGCCATCAAAAGGACATATATTGCAAAAATGTTTATTAGACTGGTTTCAATAATAGCAGTTAGATATTCCAATAATAACTGTCTCACACCAGAAAGACTGAGAACCAGCTAAGTGTTTAGTCATTAAGACAGGATATCTCAGAAGTCTCAGTTGGGTGTTGAAAACCTGGGACTCTGACTGAAGTTAAATTTCACCTTCAGTTAAAAAAAAATTTAAAAAGAAGGTTGGCAGCCCTTAGAATGATTTATGCTTGGCACTGTAAAACATAAAATCTCATTTTCTTCAGTGCATTTGTCAGGATCTTTCAAGGCCTGTGACTCATGTAGGACAAGTTGTTGTCCTTTAGACACCTTAGGAAAAGAAAGTTCTTAAGAAAATTTCTCTTGACAGGTGTTAGTCACCTTTGACTGATGTTCTCTACTTTTTCTTTTAACTCCTGCATTGTGATGCCTGGGTCTTCATGCCCAGATGAAGTGAAGTCATAAAACTGTGACCTTCCAGCCAATTAGAATGTATCTGACAAGTATGGCACTGTCTTTGGTGTGCTATCCTGTGGATAATGAAAAGATTGCATCTTCTCTGTTTTACAAACATACATACACACACACACACACACACACACACACGATAGAAATGGCATGCACTCTTGCTGGTTTAAGTACAATATAGATTTATTACACAGAAAAAGTAGATTCAAATCTTTAACATGCTAAGAAGCTTTAAAAGTATTTACTGTATTCATTATCACTAGGAAGCATGCATTTTCTAATATTTCTGTCTAGTGTTTTATGATAAAACTCTATTTCAGATTCATAATTTTAAAGCATCAACTGGCCTTGCATGAAAGATGCATGCAGCATAGAAAAGAGTGAGGGCTGATTAATGCTCCATTGCCATCTGTATTAGTTAAGGTTCTCTATAGGAACAACATTAAAAGAGTAGATACCCAGGACACAGAATTTATCAGATTGTCTTACCTGATACCAACTGTGTAATTTAATGATAGCCATCTGCAGGCTAGAGAGTTTGAGAACAAAGCATCTTCTCTGTCTGCAAGTCTTGATGCTGCAACACTCCTAGTATGATGCTAGGGGCCTGGAGGACTCTTGGTGAGCCACTGAAACTCATAGGAAATCTGCAGAAGATGGACTTTCATGTTAGTGGAGCAGGACGGTAGACTATGCAGCATGCGATGGATACACTTGCATGCAGGCAATGAAGTCAAAGAGGCAGAAGTTGCAGCTTTTCTCTGTGACCCCTTATATTTTGGTTTTCATAAAGTTGCTACATATTGTGGATAAAGGACTTGTCTCCGCAGTTGGTACTTCCAAGAAGTACCTGTGAAGTCTCTGAAGGCACAGATTCACCCAGTGGCACATCAATTAAGTGCTATGCAAGAACTACAATATTATCTCAGAAGAATATTTAGAAAAGAGCAAAACTGAGTGCTGAAGAAAGTGGATACTTCAGAAAGCTTTGGAGGAAAAACTGACTAGAATTTACAGTAAGGTCATTTTAATGCCCAATACATCCAAATCCTCACCTTTGGTGCCATGGTGGTTAATACCCACTTTAAAGGTAATTCTCCTTGTAGACAAGAAATCTTTTAAATAGCCTCCTGTGTCCAAGAATCCCATGAGTGGTAGCAGAAATATTAAGGCTTCTAGGGTTCTGTGGGGTATAACCCTTCATCCATAAAATTTATGGTATTATTCTAGGACAAAGACTTGCATTGTTAATGCAGCATGAGTATCTATGGAGAAATATATATATATATATATGTATATATATATATATATCCTAATACACAGCTACACAGCTTTGGATAAATATAAACTGTTCTCTTTATAAGATTATGTTCAAACCTTGAAGAATTTGAAAAAAAAATGTTCCCAGCAAACCAACTCTTCACAAGAAGAAATGTAGAAAGCCTGTGAGCACAGTAAAAACAATTTAACCTCATTTCTCTTGAATAGCTAACTCACACTCAGAGCCAGAGCTCTATCTTGAGGGGTATAGGCTCAGTTCACATAGAAAGAGAGGTATGTAGCATGGATGAGAAGCTGCTATCTATGTGAAGATCAGGAAGATCAGCTCATTAAAGCAGGGTTCCAGCAGTGTGAAACACACTTAGGGTAAGATTTTAAGCATTCATGCAGAACCTTGGGAAGTGATTCCCACATAGGCCTACGTTTTCTGTCTGGCAAAAGTTAGGAAGATGATAGTGCTTTGTAACCATCAAAACTGCTTTTGCTTTGAAACAGTCAAGAAAATGACTCTTGTTTGGAAGATAAGAAAGTTACATACATGAACTGGGAAGTTGGCTCAGGAAATAAATATGTGTGCTGCACAATAGTCAATGTCTGAATTCAAATCCTAGTACTCGCTCTTGCTCGGATCCTGGTGGCTGGAGCAGTCACACAGCTGATCTTCTTCCCTTTGGAAACTGCATCCAGAGGCATCCTAAAAAGTTCACAGAATGCAGAGCTGCAGGCATCCTAGAGAAGTTAGGGAACACAGAGCTGCAGGCATCATAGAGTAGTCACAGACCACAGAGCTGCAGAGCAGGGGACACCATATCCTGAAGCATCCTAGAGGAGCGACTACACTCAGAACAGCAAATAACTAGCTGGTCTACTACTATAGAGATACCATGTCCAGAGATATCCTAGAGGAGCCACTGTACCAAGAACAGCTGGAGCTCAGGATCATAGGGACATCCAGACCGCAAGGAGTTGTGACACAACCAAGATAAGTGGAAAGGCACACTCCAGTCAGAACCAGTGAGTGTGAGTAGCACTATAGCTAATAAAATGGCAAAAGGCAAGCATAAGAATGTAAACAACAGAAACCAAAGTTACTTGGCATCACCAGAACCCAGTTCCCCCACCATAGCAAGTCCTGAACACCACATCAAACCAGAAAAGCAAGACTCGGAATTAAAATCACTTCTCATGATGATGATAGAGGACTTTTAAAAGGACATAAACAATACTCTCAAAAAATTTGAGAACGCAGATAAACCGATAGAAGCCCTTAAAGAAATGCAAGAAAACATAAAAAATGGGTAAAGGAATTATGCAAAACTGTCCAGGATCTAAAAATGGAAGTAGAAACAATAAAGAAATATCAAAGGGAGACAACCCTGGAGATAGAAAACCTAGGAAAAAGATCAGGAGTCATAGACACAAGTATCACCAACAGAATATAAGAGATAGAAGAGAGAATCTCATGTGCAGAAGATACCATGGAAAACATAGACACAATGGTCAAAGAAAATGTGAAATGCAAAAAGCTCCTAACACAAAACATACAAAAAGTCCAGGACACAATGAGAAGACCAAACCTAAGGATAATAGGTATAGATGAAGGTGAAGACTCCCAACTTAAAGGGCCAATAAATATCTTCAACAAAATTAAAGAGGAAAACTTCCCTAACCTAAAGAAAGAGATGTACTTAAATATACAAGAAACCTACAAAACCCCAAATAGACTAGACCAAAAAAGAAACACCTCCTGTCACATAATAATCAAAGCATCAAACATACAAAACAAAGAGAAGATACTAAAAGCAGTAAGGAAAAAAGGCAAAGTAACATATAAAGGCAGACCTATAAGAATTACATCAGATTTCTCACCAGAGACTATAAAAGCCAGAAGATCCTGGACTGATAATATATAGCCCTTAAGAGATCACAAATGCTAGCCCAGACTACTATACCCAGCAAAACTCTCAATCAATATTGATGGAGAAACCAAGATATTCCATGACAAAACCAAATTTACACAATATCTTCCCACGAGTCCAGCACTTCAAAGAATAATAGATGGAAAACTCCAACACAAGGAGGGAAACTACAACCAAGAAAGAGCAAGAAAGTAGTCTTCCTAAAACCCCAAAAGAAGATAGCTACACAAAAATAATTCCACCTCTAATATGAAAAATAACAGGAAACAACAATCATTTTTCCTTAATATCTCTTAATATAAAAGGACTCAATTGAACAATAAAAAGATGTAGACTATCAGACTGGATACATAAACAGGACCCAACATTCTGCTTCATACAGGAAATGTACCTCTGTGAAAAAGACAGACACTACCTCAGAGTAAAAGGTTAGAAAACAATCTTCCAAGAAAATGGTCCCAAGAAACAAGCTGGAGTAGTCATTCTAATATCAAATAAAATTGTTTTCAACCACACATAATCATAAAAGATAAAAAAGGACACTTCATATTCATCAAAGGAAAAATGTATCAAGAGGAACTTGTAATTCTGAACATCTATGCTACCAATGTAAGGGCACTCACATACATAAAAGAAACTTTACTAAAGCTTAAAGCATATATTGCACCTCACACAATAATAGTGGGAGATTTCAACACCCCACACTCAGCTATGAACAGATCATGGACAAAATCTGAACAAAGACACAATTAAACTAACAGAATTTATGAACTAATTGGACTTAACTGACATCTATAGAACATTTCATCCTAAAACAAAAGCACCTCATGGTACCTTCTCCAAAATAGACCATATAATTGGTAACAAAACAGGCCTCAACAGATACAAAAAGATTGAAATAATCCCTTATACCCTATCAGACCACCATGGACTAAGACTCATCTTTGATATGGACAAAAACAAAGGAAAGCCCACATACACATGGAAACTGAACAATGCTCTACTCAATGATAACTTGGTCAAGGAAGAAATAAAGAAAGAAATTAAAGACTTTTTTGATTTAAATGAAAATGAGGACACATCATATCAAAACTTGTGGGACTCAATGAAAGCAGTACTAAGAGGAAAAATCATAGCTCTAAGTGCCCACAAAAAGAAAATGGAAAGAGCATACATTAACAACTTGACAGCACACCTGAAAGTGTTAGAACAAAAAGAAGCTAATATACCCAAGAGGAGTAGATGGCAGGAAATAATCAAACTCAGGGCTGAAATCAACCAAGTTGAAACAGAAAAAGTATCCAAAATATCAACAAAACCACAGCTGGTTCTTTGAGAAAATCAATAAGATAGACAAACACTTAGCCAGATGAACCAAAGGGAGCAGAGACGGTACTCAATAAAATCAGAACTGAAAAGGAAGATATAACAACAGAAACAGAGGAAATTAAAAAAAAAAATCATCAGATCCTACAACAAAATTGGAAAACCTGGATGAAATGGACAATTTCCTAGATAAATACCAGGTACCAAAGTTAAATGACGAGCAGATAAACCATCTAAACAGTCGAATAACCCCTAAAGAAATAGAAGCAGCCATTAAAAATCTTCCCACCAAAAATAGTCCAGGGCCAGATGGATTTAGTGCACAATTTTATCAGACCTTCCAGGAAGACCTAATACAAATTCTCCTCAAACTATTCCACAGAATAGAAACAGAAGGAACACTACCCAATTTGTTCTATGAAGCTACAATTACGCTCCTACCTAAGCCTCACAAAGACCCATCAAAGAAAGAGAACTACAGACCAATTGCTCTTATGAATAATGATACAAAAATACTCAATAAAATTCTCGCAAACCGAATCCAAGAACACATCAAAACAATCATCCATCATGGTCAAGTATGCTTTATCCCAGTAATGCAGGGATGGTTCAATATTCAGAAATCCATCAATGTAATCCACTACATAAATAAACTCAAAGAAAAAAACACATGTTCATCTCACTAAATGCTGAGAAAGCATTTGACAAAATTCAACATCCCTTTGTGTTAAAAGTCTTGGAAAGATTAGGAATTCAAGGTCCATACCTAAGCATAGTAAAAGCAATATACAGCAAGCCAGTAGCCAACATCAAACTAAATGGAGAGAACCTTGAAGCAATCCCACTAAGATCAGGGACTAGACAAGTCTACCCACTTTCACTCTACCTATTCAATATAGTACTAGAAGTCCTAGCTAGAGCGATTAGACAACAAAAGTAAGACAAAGGGATATAAATAGGAAAGGATGAAGTCAAAATTTCACTATTTACAGATGATATAATACTATATTTAAGTGACCCTAAACTCCTAAACCTGATAAACAACTTCAGTAAAGTGGCTGGATATAAAATCAACTCAAACAAATCAGTAGCCTTCCTATACTCAAAAGATAAACAGGCTGAGAAAGAAATTAGGGAAATGACACCCTTCACAATAGTTACAAATAATATAAAATATCTTGGAGTGAATCTAACCAAGCAAGTGAAAGATCTGTATGACAAGAACTTCAAGTCTCTGAAGAAAGAAATAGAAGAAGATCTCAGGAGATGGAAAGATCTTCCATGCTCCTGGATTGGCAGGATTAATTTAGCAAAAATTGCCATCTTGCCAAAAGCAATCTATAGATCAATGCAATCCCCATCAAAATTCCAAATCAATTCTTCATAGAGATAGAAAGAGCAATTTGCAAATTTATTTGGAATAACAAAAAACCCAGTATAGTGAGAACTATTCTCAACAATAAAAAAAGTTTTGGGGGAATCACAGTCCATGACCTCAAACTGTACTACAGGGCAATAATAATAAAAACTGCATGGTATTGGTACAGAGACAGACAGGAAGATCAACGGAATAGAATTGAAGATCCAGAAATGAGCCCACACACCTATGATCACTTGATCTTTGACAAAGGAGCTAAAACCATCCATGGAAAAAGGATAGCATTTTCAGCAAATGGTGCTGGCTCAACTGAAGGTCAACATGTAGAAGGATGCAAATCAATCCATTCTTATCTCTTTGTACAGAGCTCAAATCCAAGTGGATAAAAGACCTTCACTTAAAACCAGATACCCTGAAACTAATAGAAAAGAAGGTGGGGAAGACCCTCAAATACCTCCAATACAGGGGAAATGTTCCTGAACGGAACACCAATGGCTTATGCACTAATATCAAGAATTTACAAATGGGACCTAATAAAATTGCAAAGCTTCTGTAAGGTAAAGTACATTGTCAATAAGACAAAATGGCAACCAACAGATTGGGAAAAGATCATTAACAATCCTACATTTGATAGAGGGCTAATATCCAAGATATACAAAGAACTCAAGAAATTTGACTCCAGACAATCAAATAACCCTATTAAAAATGGGGTACAGAGCTAAACAAAGAATTCTCAACAGAGGAAACTCAAATGGCTGAAAAGTACTTTAAGAAATGCTCAACATCCTTAGTCATCAGAAAAATGCAAATCAAAACAACCCTGAGATACCACCTCACAACTGTCAGAATGGCTAAGATCAAAAACTCAGGTGATAATAGATGCTGGCAAGGATGCGGAGAAAGAGGAACACTCCTCCATTGTTGGTGGGATTTCAAGCTGGTACAACCATTCTGTAAATCAGTCTGGCAGTTGCTCAGAAAACTGGACATAGCATTACCTGAGGATCCAGCTATAGCACTCCTGGGCATATACCCAGAAGATGCTCCAACATATAACAAGGACATATGTTCCACTATGTTCATAGCAGTCTTTTTATAATAGCCAGAAGCTGGAAAGAACCAAGATGTCCCTCATCAGAAGAATGGATACAAAAAATGTGATACATCTACACAATGAAGTATTACTTAGCTATTAAAAATAATGAATTCGAGAAATTTTTAGGTTAGAAATTATCATCCTGAGTGAGTTAAACCAAACACAAAAGAACACACATAGTATTTACTCACTGTTAAGCGGATGCTAGCCCAACAACTTGGAATAGCAAAGACTCAATGCACAGACCACATGAAGCTCATGAAGAAGGAAGACCAAGATTGAATCCCTCAGTTCTACTTAGAACGAGTAACAAAAATACTCAAGGGAACAAATATGGAAACAAAACATGGGACAGAAACTGAAGGAGGGGCCATCTGGAGACCATTCCACCTGGGTATACATCCCATGTACAGTCACCTAAGCTAGACACTGATTTGGATGGCTGGAAGTACATGCTGTCAAGAACATGATATACCTGTCTCCTTAGAAGTCTGCCAGAGACTGACACATTCATAGGATGATGCTCACAGCGAACCACTGATATGATCAAGCGTTTCCCAATGGAGAAATTAGAGAGAAAACTGAAGTAGCAGAAAGTGTTTGTGACCCCAGAAGAAAAGCAACAATATCAACCAACCAGAGGTCCCCAGGTTCTAAACCACCAGCCGGGGAGCACATAGGGAGGGACCCATGACTCTAGTGGTATATGTAGGAGAGGATGGCCCTGTTGGGCATAGATGGGAGAGAAGATTCTTGGTCCCATGAAAAACGAACACAGAGTGGGGGGGAATGTGATGGTGGGGATGGGGTAGTTGAGGTGGGGGTAGGAGGGGGCACAACCTCATAGAAGCATGAAGAGGGAGGATGGGATAGGAGGTTTCTGGGTGGTGGGAGAAAGTGGGGTAAGGGGATAAAATCTGAAATGTTAATATAATACCCAATTAAAAATACTCCTAGTACTCATAAAATCTAAATATAGACACACAGAGAAGTGTTGTTGGGACAAGAGGATGACTGTTTTTGCTATCAGTGAGAGAACTTATTTCCAATATATAAGAAACTATTTCCCAAAAGTAAAGTTGAGAGCAATCAATGAAATAAGGTATAGAATGATAAAAGCAGGATACTTGATATACTCCAGTAGCGTCCACATACACATGCACAATAGGGATACACACACACATGTGCACACACACACACACACATGTGCACACACACACACACACACTTCACATAATTATGTGATTACAAATCCAAATAGTTATATGTTGTGGTTGGAATCAGGTATTTTTATTTTCATAAATTTATGTTTAGACCATATTTATATCCCTGTTATCCTTTCTATATCAGCTACTTCTGCTGATCTCCTATCATGTCCCAAATGGTAGCACTAACGTTTTCATGTCCTTTATTTTTGAAGGACTGATCCAATGAGTGTCACCAAGGTTATTTGTAGAAGGATGGATTAGGGCTTATTACAGAAGCATGAGAACCTTGCTGGCTATTTCACTGAAGAAAATATCTTTCACTCCCCTCCAACTATTAAATTCCTGTAAATCCGTAAAGTGGGTGGAGTGGGTGAGCTCTTCCTCTTTGACAGGATGCCAAGGGGCTAATCTTTCATAGATCTTTTACAGGTAATCACAACTGCCATGAGTTAAAAAATGCAGTGGCCATGCCATCCCTAAACTCTCCACCTTTCTCTGGCTTTTATGTCTCCAAGGCTTATGGAATATCCTGGAAGAGGTGGACAAAATCATTAGCATTATTTATCTCAAAGGATATGAGATCATTTTTATTACTTTTTTATCTTCTCTGTCCTCTTAGACCCACTATGAGTAGATAGTTTGTAAGCTTTGGGACTGACCTTCTTTACTGCTACAGAAACAGATGCCATGAAATTAAGTTCAAGAAACAAATATCTATTTATCAGGGTGACTGTGTATGTATAAATATATATGTGCATGTAGAGGTGTGTGTACATGTTTGTGCATATATTAACAGTGTGTGGATCTCTGTACATGTGTATGTGTGTTGTGTATGTAGTGAATATGTAAATCACAACCCCACCCTGTTTAGTGATACAGGATCTCACCAAGAGGGATCCCCAGTCATCCCCAGAGATCTGCCTAGATCAACTTTTCTAGCACTGGGATTCAAAGAATGTGCCACATCATCTGTTTTTTACACATGTGTGAGGATGAAACTGAGACTCTCATGTTTATGAGGGAAGTTCTTTACTGTCTGAGCTATTGTCTGAGTCATAAAATGATCTTTATTATTATCCTCATTGTATGGATGTGATTGTATAGATATGTTTGAGTGAGAACTATACTCCAATGGATGTAGGGGTGGCACATTCTACCAGAAATAATGAAGCCTGGGCAATGACACAATTGAATTGCAGGGCATCAAGAATGGACTTGAAAGACATTGTGTTATAAGAAATAAGTTAGATATAGAAAGACAAATATTGTATCATATCTGCCTATCAAAATAAGTCTACTCTACATGTAAACTAGAATAGTACTTAGCTGAGGCTGGAGAGAATTTCAATGAGAAGATATAGTATGGATAAACAAGTATAAAACTGCATCTGAGAAGAGAAAGTTTTGGTGATCTAGTGCACTTTAAGGAAATTGAAATTAATAATAATATAGTATATTTTAAAGTGATCAGAACATAAAGTTTGTAAATGATGTTATCATGAACATTTGAGGTATTAGGTGTGTAAAGTAGCCCCAACTGATTTCTACATAGTGCATGCATGTGTCTATTCACCACAGTATTGTAAGGTGGTTATCACATGTCACATAAAAAAATAGCATTAAGAGGGCAAATGCAGATGTCTTTCACATAGGCCATGAAACTGAACATGAAAGCACACATCTGTAACCACAGAGATGGGAGGCAGTGATAAGCAGATTCCTGTAGTTCAGTGACATCCAGTCTATTGGGATCAATGAGCTCCATATTCAGTAAAAGAACGTTTCCCAAAAATAAAGTGGAAAGCAGTCAGGGAACAAGGAAATGATGTTTACTTTCAGCTTTCACATCTTTTTATGAAAGATAAAATTATACATGAAATAATACCATATGCCTATGTATATAGAGGTTGTAAATTTTATTTTAAAAATGAAATAATAATTTTAGTCCTTACATTCTTGTTCACAAGTATGGTTTCATAACACAGAAGATCAGGCCCCATTAGAGCATGTGCTGCTATATGAGTGTCAACACTGTACTTCCAGTACTTAACTCATGTTTCCAACTACCCCACCTGTTGCTCATTCATTTAGCCCACAAATTCCCATGGTGCTCTATCATCATAGTTCATAGAAGAAGCTTAGTGATATTTATCTGCAACACTGCAGGCTAGACACTTAAACATGCTGGAGACTCATACTGTCTTATTTTTTTCCTGGGGAAACATGATTAACTATTCAAAGCAGATGAGGAACCAATGACAGGCAAAATATGATTCTACCAAATTTTAACTTGACTTTAGGCTTACTAACAGTACATAGGAGAGAAGTTACTTATAGGTTCATAGGTGGACCCCAGCCAGCATCACCACTGTAAGCCTAATGTGATCATGAATGATGGCTCCCAGGATGAATCATCATAAAGTGCTCTTTTTAGTTAACCTTTCACTAATTATATTCTCTACAATCTCCCAAAATTATTTGCAGTTGGAGGAAGGCAGAGGAGTAATTATTGAACTCCCACAGAGGATCCTGTGGTCCTCAACTTCTCTTTTAATGAGGGAGAGTCAGTAGATTCATGACTATATGCCTGGCAATTATATTAGTTGTTATAATTTCATGGCCATGGCCTTGTCTGCTCCAAAATGGTGACCTTGTTGTACACAGATTGGAAAAAAAAAAAAAAAAAAAGACAATTCTCAAGTAAAAAACATCTGGAGAAGTAGAGAGGGTTGCATCAAAGTAGATAGATAACAAGTAGTCTCATTACCTATAAAACCCAACATAAAAGGATGTGAGAAGGATGATCAGAAAAGTAGTAAATAGAAATTTTACTTGGAAGTCTAAGGTTCAGAGGAGAGGCCATCAACCAGCAGAGGATGGCTGGAGGAAAAGAAATCTAAACCAAAACCTTGAAGTTGAACAATTCTTAGTGTTTTAAGTGAAATGTTAAAAAAGACTAAATCACTACAGTGGATATCTGGCCTGTTGGGCAATTTTTTCCAAAGGAATACAATAAGAGATTTTTAGAGAAGGCATCCTAAAGAATTACTTGGGCCTCCTGCTACCATCAAGAAGGCCCCTGCAAACTGAGCCTTGCTTTTTGCTTTGAGATCTCCCTGAACTGGAATGTCAGAGTGCTCTGGTCCATTTAACTGCTGGTTGAGCTTAAGCTAAGACATCCAGTGGCCTGCTTCTGTCCCTGTTTAGTTCACAGTGAGTGATAGGAACTCTGGGTTGCTCCCCTGATAAATCAACAGGAAATAGATGCCAAGATAAGCACCCGAGAAGGGTTTTTCTTGCCTTTTCTCAGAAAACAAGAGGAGGGAGATTTCTGACCTAGAAAGCAAATATAAGTTGAACGAAAGTGAGCTGTGTCCTACAGAAGATGAGATGGTTATAAAATTAGACCAGGCTGGAGGATACTTGTTTATTCTAGTCACTACCCAAACTGACAACATGCACAAAAACAGAAATAAAAATGTCTTTAAAAATACAGATAAAAAGAAAAGGCCTCATATCATGGTTTCCTCTATTTATTTCATTTTTTATTGGTTACTTCATTTATTTCCATTTCAAATGTTATCCCTCTTCCAAGTTTCCCCTCCACTAGAGGTCTATCCCCTCCTCCCTCCTCCTGCCTCTATGAGAGTGCTTCCCAACATACCCACACATTCCTCCTGCCTGAAAGTCCTAGCATTCCCCTATCTTGGGTCATCAAGCCTTTCCAGGACTAAGGAGCTTTCCTCCCAGTGATGTTCTATAAGGCAGTCCTCTGCTATATATCCAGGTGGAGCCATGGGTACCCCCTGTGTACTCTGGCTGGCAGTTTAGTCCTTGGGAGCTCAGAGTGGAGGGTCAGTTTGGTTGATATTGTTGTTCTTCCTATGAGGTTTCCTCTATTTAAACAAGTCAAAAGAGCAAGTCAGAGAGGTTAGAACAAGGGGAACACTTGAGACTAGTGGAAATCTAGGAGAGAGAGAGAGAGAGAGAGAGAGAGAGAGAGAGAGAGAGAGAGAGAGAGAGAGAGAGAGAGAGAAAGAGAAGTGTAGTCTAGTTTGTGTGTACATGTATATACACACAGTAATTTGTGTGTGTGTGTGTGTGTGTGTGTGTGTGTGTGTTTGATATTGAATGCATACATGGATTGATGTGTGTGGCAGTCCAAGACTGATATCAAATATATTCTTTTATCAGTGTACCTTGTACACAGCATCAGGGTCTGTTTGTATCTAGAGTTTTTCTCTGTATCTAATTTTACTAGTCAACTTTTAGTGGTGATGCCTTGTTTTTGCCTCTTGTATACTGTGATTAGAGATAGGCTGCCATATCCACCCTGCTTTTACCTGTGTTCTTGTCATTCAAATTATGATTTAGGTATCTCTAAGGCAAGGACTTTATCTTATGAGCTGTCACTCAAGGCTTGAAACCTGCATATCATTGAGGAGACATTTTCTGTATACTCAGACCTTGTCTATAGGTGCTATCAGGGACAGACTAGAACAAGAATTAGAAGAGTTCTCATGCTTACAAATGACCTGGAGTTAAGAATAAGCTTCCTCTAAATAATTTCCAAAATCTTATATCAGATCATCTTATAATGATAACCATTTAAGAATGACAACACTCAGATTACAGACTCATGTCTCTCATGTGAGAGACAGTCCAAATGAGCATGTTTGTTTCTGAATTATTTATTTTCTTGTTATTGCAAGAAAATGTCTGTAAAATACAACTTAAGTAAACTATTTACTGTGGCTTAAAGTTTGTGAATATAGTCCTTCATGGTAGGAAAAGCATGAAAGTAGGATTGTGAGTAGACTAGTCACATTGCATTTGTGGAGCCTCCCAACTTTAGGGTGAATCTTTCCATCTCAATTAACCCAATCTAGAAACTAACTGAGAGATCTGTCAGAAAGTTTGCCTAGATTCAGTCAAATTGATAAGAAGAAGAAATATCACACTTCTAATTTCACAGACACATAAAAACTCCGTGCTCTAAAAAGCAAATCTTATTTATACAAGTTTTAAAAAAGAGGCATTTGAATGTTTGTTGTGTGTTTGGTTGTGTGTTTGATTTGAAAACTATTGTGTTTGTAAATTTGATGAAGTTGGTTATGTTCAATGTTTTATGGCCAAAACATCAAGACTGAAAAGTGTCAAATTGAAATATATTCCCATTCCATTGTTTATTTCATTGCTCACATCAAATGGTTCTATGAAAATGATAAGTTGCTTTTCCTACTTTTCAGTTCTTTCACTATTACAATATGAGTATAATTAACATATTATCTACATCTAGATCTAGTTCTCTTCTTAGAGTCTTTGACCCTGAAACAGCACCATTTTTCTTCTGGATTGGGGCTCAGAAGGGATTATTTTTAGAGTCATAAAATCTCTCAGCTCTGAACTGTAAAAGAGCTATCTGCATTGCTGGTAAATGTATATGACCAATAGCCTGCCACCTTTGCTACTGCATACATGTAATTATTGAGTATTATGGTCCCCAACACTTGGAAGTCACTCCCATGGAAAGTCTAAAGAAGATGAAAATGGAAATAGACTGAATGATCCAGGACAATATTATGGAGGAAGTAATATTTACATTATGTCTAACAAGAGCACACAACTTAAAATTAGAGCAGAAGATAATAAATTTCACAAAAAATAAAGGTATACAGTATGAGGATGGATATATCTGACCTTCTGGACAGGAAATTAAGGATGAGGCACTTATCAAGGCCCCTGTATATGTGATATGTGAAAAACCAGAAAGAGAAGGTCAGAGACAGTGATGTATTCCAGATTTTCTGTTACTATGATTAAACACCTGTCAAATTCAACATGAGGAAGGACAAGGTTTATTTGGCTTGTCCAGGGGATTGTCCATCTTTGATGGAAGTTTAGGAACTCATGGCTGCAACTTGGAGGCAAGAAATGAAGCAGAGATAATGAAGGGAAGCTGATTGCTGGATTGTTTGTTCCAACCTCTGCTCAGCCATATTTCTTTTTTTAATATATATCCCATGCCCATCTGCTCAGGGGCTGGCAACACCCATGTTAGGTTATGTGCTATTATATCAGTTCTAAATAAAGAAAATGCCTCACAGACATGTCGAGCAGCCAATCTGATGGAGAAAATTATTAAGTGTCAACTGGATCTTTCATTTTTCTACTTTTTACAGTTGATTTTATACATTCCTTTTGAGAAATAGTTTTGTACTGGAGAAATACCTATCTGTAGATTTTAATAGTGTATATTGACTACATAGACACATTTTTGTGCTCTACATTTGAGACATCACAATTGATTGCTAGCATTAAAATTTAAGAAGCACAGAGATTTTTTTTTTTCTAAAACATTTTTAGTTTTGCTACTCCTGATCTGGACTTCCAGTTTTCATGTATTTTCTTTAGTTCATATAAGATGGATTGCTTTGGCTTATGAAAGAGCTACATTTTCTGGCACTCAACTCTACTTATAAGTATGTTATAAAAGTGGATTGAAATGACTCTTGATAGGAACTAGTTTGACCATACATATATATTTACGCATACCCCAGATACTAACACAGAGAGTGCTTACAGAAAAGGGGCCAAGAAGAAGCCATGTTCTCTCTCCACCATCTCCTTAGAGAAAGACAGAGAAAAAGCAGAGAGAGAGAGAGAGAGAGAGAGAGAGAGAGAGAGAGAGAGAGAAAACTTTGCTGAGAATTTTAGAGTCAAAGTAATATAAGCCTAGCTTTGCAATTGCACCAATAGTAAAGGATGTTTTAAAATTCAATAAATTTTAATACAGTTTTGAACATCATTTGACTGTGTGTCAGTTAATTCCTTCAGGTGTCTGAGCTTGTTTACTTGTCTGTAAAATTACATAGAAATATATATTAGAAAAATATTGGAATGATTAAATAATGCACTTTATGATATGTAACTATGGTACTCAACTTGACAAGATCAATAAGCACCTAAGATACAAACCTCTGGATAATTCTATGAGGAAACTTGAAGACCTGGGTAACTGAGGAAAAAAAAAACAAATAAAACAAAAAAATACATTCAAAATGTGATTGACATCACCCGATGGGCTGGGGTTCTTACTGCACAAAAGCAAGACAGTAAGATGTCTGTCAATCTAACCACTCCTTGTTTTCAGAGTGTGAATACATTGTAGTCAATTGTTATATGTTTCTGCTGCCATGCCTTCCACACCATGATAGACTGGACCCTCAAACTGTGAGCCAGCATGAACTCTTCTTTTTTTCAGCTGCTTTTGTCAAATAATGTGTTATAGCATTGAATACTTCATACATATTGCAGGTAAACAGCCTGGAGGAATTTATAAAATCAAGACCAAGTACTATTTTATTGTAATGACTAATGTTAATATTATAAATTTAATTTGAAACATGACAACAAAGACTGTTCTATTCTGTAATTTCACCCAGAATCTTAACTCTTGACTTTGTTTTTTAATGGAAGTACTTACACAGAGTAGCAATTGTTTCTGCTATATTTGTTAACTCTGTATTCTTAAAATATTCATTTGAATTTTCTAGCCAAATAAAATTGCATAGGATTAGGCAAGATTTAATGTTTAATACAAGTAGAGCAATGCCACCCACATACTGAGTGCTCAATGAGTATTGACTTTTTATCCTTAGTGTCTCACCTATAGTATTAGAATGTTACTAGATTCTAATATTTTCTAAGGCTATTTTATCAAAGGATAAGATAGTTCATCTAGCAGAAACTTGAAATGAATAAGAATTGAATAAAAAAAATCTCCCTTAATATGTATTTCTCTTATTTTCTCACATGATGGGGATACAAATCCCATTACCAGACTTTGATGCTCCTAGTACAGATTTAAATCACTTTACCCTTTTGGCTGGACTCATAGTGGACATTTTTATTTGTTTATTCATTTATTCACTTTACATCTAGATCAAAGCCCCCCCATTCCTCTTCTTCTCCCAGTCCCACCCTCCTATTTTCTGTCTCTAATTCTCCCTTCACTTTTCCTCAGAGAAGGGGAGCACCCCCATACCCACCCCAATACCAATCTCTTCTTGCAGTCTCATCAGGAATAAGTTGTGTGTGTGTGTGTGTGTGTGTGTGTGTGTGTGTGTGTGTGTGTGTGTATGTGTGTGTGTGTGTGTGTGTAGCAGATGTGCAGCTTGGTCTTCATGTGGGTCTTCCACAATTAGAATGTGGGCTGTCTCTGACTCAGACTCTGTTGCTTACCTTTGGATCCCTTTTTCCTAGCTGGGTTTTCATGTCTGGTCTCAGTGGGAAAGGATGAATATAGTGGATTTTTAAATTGTGTGTGAGACATTCTATTCTGTGTGTGTACATGATGAGTGTGTGTGTGTGTGTGTGTGTGTGTACCTATGCTTGCCATACTGTACATGAGGAGGCCAGACATACTCTTGTTAGTCATGAGACTCACTGTTTACCTAGCATCATGTTTGACTGTTTGACACAGGGTTGCTCACTACGACTTATGCTAGTCTAGATTACTCATGAAGTCCTAGGATTCTCCTGTTTCTGCCTCCTGTCTTTTAATCAGAACATAGGGTTATATGTCTGTATACTACTGTGTCAAGCTTCTAAATATGGGTTCTAGGGATCTGAGCACAGGTAGTCAGGCTTGTATGACAGACACTATTAACACCTGTCCTTTTTCTCAGACTGAGATAACAGTAGATTTTACTTACTGCTTGTGAATGCTCTCGTTTTATCTCAGTTACTATTTCTTAATCTCTTCTCTATCTCTCACTTTCTTGCTCTCTCTCTCTCTCTCTCTCTCTCTCTCTCTCTCTCTCTCTCTCACACACACACACACACATACACACACACACATGCATACTCATACATGTGGGTACATATGAATATACCCACATGTGAATACACATTCTGAACACCTACACATTCTGAGCATGGGTCTAGAATCTTCCACATTATCTACATAACTCTACCATCTCTTAGCTCACTTATATGTAAGTACTTCCCTCTCACACAGCATTCATTACCCATCTCAATTTCTGACCTTACTTTTATTGTCATCTGTAATGTAATCCTTTACACATGCTTTCAAGGCATCCTTGATTCTCAAACCTCTGCTTGTCTTGTAGTCTACATAAAGCTTGGCATCATTGCAATGTTTCTATGATGACATCAGATAGTAACTGACTTTGTTTATAAGTTGATGTTCTATTCTTGTCCATGGCCTCTAGTATTTCAAATTGTTTGCTCACTTAACTCCATTTTGGACACAATTTGCAAATCATACACACACAGAGAGAGACACATACACATGAATACATACATACACGCTCACATACATACACATGGCTACATGTGAATATGCACACATGTACATGCACACCTCCAACATATGCACCCACACCCACATACTCATTCATCCATTGGGTATAGTACAAAATTGAGTGGGGTGTTTTAATAGTATCTATCTTACTTGTTAAGTCAAGTTCTCTTTACTGAATCTTGAACACAGAGGGTAGGCGGTAAATTCCAGTGATTTTCTTGTCTCTCTCCCCATAAAGCACAGGGTTACTGATGTGTCCACACTCACATGTTTTAAGAGGCTCAGGCAATTTGGATTGAGTCTCTCCTACTTGCTCAGCAAGAACTGGTGCATGATGAGTCATTTCTCCATTCCTGCAAAATATTTTAGGAACCACCAATGTCAAAGGTAAATTGAATAACTTCTTTAAAAAAAAAAAAAAAAAACCTTTTATTTGTTCTTTGTAAATTTTACATCATGTAACCCTATCCCACTCACCTCCTTGTCATTTCATATCTGGCATCCGCTCTTGCAACCTTCTCTGAAATATCTTCTTAAATAAAACTTTCTATATGAATTTAGACATAGTGACTGTGAAATGGTGTACAACACTGGAGTGTAAAACTATAGAGGATGTAGAAAATAAAGAAGAGCAATACGTCACACTGGACACCATGTCTAACATGTCTGTTATAGAAAGTGTTTTTTTTTTCTTCTTTCATTTCTATTATCCAGATGCTATTGTAATATTTGGCACCCCGAGGAATATCTGGCATACATGAAAAACTCCACATTCATAGAATTTTCTCAGGATAGTGAGAACTATTCTCAACAACAAAAGAACTTCTGGGGGAATCACCATCTCTGACCTCAACATATACTACAGGGAAATAGTAATAAAAACTGCATGATATTGGAACAAAGACAGGCATAAAGATCAATGGAATAGAACTGAAGATCCAGAAATCAGCCCACATACCTACGGTCACTTGATCTTTGACAAAGGAGCTAAAACCATCCAGTGGAAAATGGACAGCATTTTCAGCAAATGGTGCTGGTTCAACTGGAGATCAACATGTAGAAGGATGCAAATCAATCCATTCATATCTCCTTGTACAAAGCTCAAATCCAAGTGGATAAAAAACCTTAACTTAAAACCAGATACATTGAAACAAATAGAAGAGAAGGTGGGAAGACCCTTGAATACCTAGGCACAGAGGAAAAGTTCCTGGACAGAACACCAATGTCTTATGCTCTAAGATCAAGAATTGATAAATGGGACCTCATCAAATTGCAAAGCTTCTGTAAGGCAAAGGACATTGTCAATAAGACAACTCAGCAACCAACAGATTGGGAAAAGATCCTAACCAATCCTCCATCCAATAGAGGGCTAATATCCAAGATATACAAAGAACTCAAGAAATTATACTTCAGACAACCATATAACCCTATCAAAAATGGGGTACAAAGCTAAACAAAGAATTCTCAATAGAGGAAACTCGAATGGCTGAGAATCACCTTAAGAAATGCTCTACATCCTTAGTCATCAGGGAAATGCAAATCAAAACAACCCTGAGATACCACCTCACACCAATCAGAACGGCTAAGATAAAAACTCAGGTGATAATAGATGCTAGCGAGGATGCAGAGAAAGAGGAACACTCCTCCATTACTGGTGGGATTGCAAGCTGGTACAACCACTCTGGAAATCAGTCTGGCAGTTCCTCAGAAAACTGGACATAGCATTACCTGAGGATCCAGCTATAGCACTCCTGGGCATATACCCAGAAGATGCTCCAACATATAATAAAGACATATGCTCCACTATGTTCATAGCAGCATTATTTATAATAGCCAGAAGCTGGAAAGAACCAAGATGTCCCTCAACAGAGGAAAGGATACAAAAAATGTGGTACATCTACACAATGGAGTATTACTTAGCTATTAAAAATAATTAATTTGAGAAATTTTTAGGTAAATGGATGCATCTAGAAATTATCATCTTGAGTGAGTTAACCCAATCCCAATAGAACACACAAGGTATTTACTCACTGTTAAGCAGATGGTAGCCCAAAAGCTAGGATTAGCGAAGACTCAACCCACAGACCACATGAAGCTCATGAAGAAGGAAGACCAAGAGGGGATGCCTCAGTGCTACTTAGAACGAGTAACGAAAATACTCAGGGGAGCAAATACGGAAACAAAACATGGGACAGAAACTGAAGGAGGGGCCATCAGGAGACCATTCCACCTGGGTGTTCATCCCATGTACAGCCACCTAAGCTGTACATCCACTGTTGTGGATGACTGGAAGTGCATAATCTGAGGACCATGATATAGCTGTCTTTTTAGAGGTCTGCGAAAGACTAACACACTCAGAGGATGATGCTCACAGTTAACCACTGATATGATCAGGGGTTTCCCAATGGAGAACTTAGAGAGAGGACTGAAGGAGCAGAAAGGGTTTGTGACCCCAGGAGGAAACAACAATACCAAACAACCAGAGCCCCCAGGGTCTAAACCACAAGCTTGGGTACACATAGGGAGGGACCCAAGACCCCAACTGTATATGTAGGAGAGGATGGCCTTGTTGGTCATAGGTGGGAGAGGAATTTCTTGGTCCCATAAAAAAATAAACACAGAGTGGGGGGGGGGGAATGTGAGGCTGGGGAGGGGATAGTGTATGGGATACAGTCACTGCCTCATAGAAGCATGAGGAGAGGGATAGGATAGGAGGTTTCTGGGTGGTGGGAGGAAGTGGGATAAGGGGATAAAATATGAAATGTAAATATTACAACCAATTTTAAAAAGGGAAAAAAAAAGAAAAGTTGTTAGAACCAACATCTTTAAAGAAATGTCAGCCCCCTAGGGGGAATTTTTTTTTCCTTGATACTAAAAGTTGTTCTGAGAATTGTATATTACAGAATACACAGGCTTGGTGTATCTACTCATCAAGCATACTGAGCAGACCTGCCCAAATCTCCGATGTCCTGGAATTCCATCTGGATTCAGTGAAGACACAGTGTCAGAGGCTTATCAATTTACTCTTCCCCCCCACCCCTCTTCTAATATCTCAATGCCCATAATCAGCTTGAAGAAGTTAAAGAAGAGTCACCACCCCTATTCCCTGGGCTTGGGGACTAATGTGGTTAATACTGGTCTGTTTTTCTAGGAAAAAGTAGTGGTTTTGTTGGAACAGGGAGGATTAGCTAGGACTTATTGCATAGCCATAACCTATTGGTAGAAATCTGTATAATTATTATCAAGATGAAGTTATAATTTCTTAAATGGTACAAAATTTACTTTGATTTCAAATTTAAGATTTTCATTGGTACGAGCTTCTTATTAATATAAAAGTGAAATGAATATTGATACTCTCATGGGCATTGTGCCTATATAACATATTTAGAAATACAAGGCCTAGACCCAGTCCTTCTTTAACTATTTTAACTCATTTGGGATGGTTAAGCTATGAGCTAAGGGACTATAGCAAATTCATGGCTTTGAGTTTATTGTTAGGAGGTTTCCCATATTTTATTTAGAAATAGCTGAGAGGAGTGAACAGACAACAGTCCAGGTTACATTACATGGATAGTTGGTTTTCAAAACATCAGAAGTCCATAGAATTGATGCTACAAATATTTATATATTAATGTCCATTCTGAATAGAGACGTGTCTGCTCCTGACAGCTTCCTGTTGTGGATTCTAAGAAGAAATTGAGCATCCTTGGAGTTACTCCAGTTGTGTGGTGACAGCCACTAGGCAAAAATTGCCTCTTTCCATCTACAGACAAATTACTGTCCAGAAAAGGACACACATGCAGAATAGTCGACTGATTATATATGCCTAGACAGAGTAATCAGCCCTTAATAATCCTGCATCACTAAGGTCTGTCAGATGACTCTGGGCCAGAAGGCCGAAGATTTGATGCTCCAACGTATGGTAGTATAGGGGCTTTTCAGGTGTTCAGCGGTCTCTATTAATTGGCTAAGTTTTAGAAGCTATGTTTAGTGCTTCCCAAAATTTCAGTTAACTCAGTCATTCCTGATTTCTGACGGGGTTGAAGGCCTATAGTCTCATAGCCAATCCTTGCTCTTTACTTTGAGAGAAAAGATCTGAGTAGATGGTTTTCAGCTGACATTCATTCTAAAGAAAAAGAAAAAAAAAAAAAAAAGCCAGGATCAAAAGTAAGTGTTTTAGTTAGAGAAGATGACAGAGGTATTGGTTAGTCAACAAAATGTTGGACTGGGTATTAGGACTACCTTGTACCTCACTGGTACAATTAGGAATAAGTATGCTCTGATTGTATTTTGAGAGAAAAGTTTTACTTTAACAGGAAGAGTGATATATAGGAGGAGCTAAGTGGGAAGATGTATTGAGAGGAAGAGATGGAGTAAGGAGAGAAGATGAAGGAGAGGAGAAGCTAGGTGATGAGAGAGAGAAAGAGAGAGGGGGCATGGAGGAAGATGTTCACAGGTCTTCACCAGTCAAAGATGGTTTTTATATCCAGGTTGGGTATTGGGTTACACGTTTGATTGTGCATTACCAAACTTATAAATCCTTTGATTAACATTTTTAAAAAATGAATAAAAGCAAAATGCAAAGGGGGGGCATGGGACAGGGGTTTTCTAGGGAGGGGAAAGGGAATGGCATCTTAAATGTAAAGAAAATATTAAATAAAATAAAAAAATAAATAAAGAAACAGTAAGAGCACTGGATTATCTACTCTAGCCTTCAGTAGAACTGGAGAAACAGAATTTTTGAATGATTAATGACTTATACAAGGTTGTAGTTGCTATGCATAAGTCTGATCTCCATACATTTTGTGCCACAGTAGGCACACACATGCATGCAGGCATAACACACACACACTTTTAGATTACATTCAGTAGTTTTGGAGGTCTGGGGAGATGATCAGTGACTAAGTGTAATCACGAGGACCTGAGTTCCAATCCCATACACACACACACACACACACACACACACACACAACACTGACATGACCCGAAACACCTAGAACTTTTAAGCATAGTTTGGGTGGTGGGGGAGGAGAACGGGGATCTCTAGGGCTACCAGCCTAGTTCTAGGTTCAATGAAAGACTGGCCTCATTGTGTATAGGGTTATGGCCTCCCTGGTCTCCATAGGTGTATGTACACACCTGCACACATAACTGCACATACATCACATCCACATATATGAAACAAATTGAGCAGTGTTTAGTATATTTATAATATTATACAACCACACCCACTACATTCCACAATATTTCTGTTAATATATGGATATAAAATGTTCCCCAAGGGCTTATCTGCTGAAGATGTGGTTCCCAGCTGGTCAGTCTCTCAGGGGAGTGGTAGAAACTTTGGGAGATGAGACCTAGTTGGAGGAAGCAGGTCATGGAGCAGTGTCCTTGAAGAGAGCATTGGGACCCTGACTCTGTTTCTGGAATGCCATGTAAGCAGACTTGCTTCCCCCAAATGCTCCCTTCTGAGATGTTTGGCCTCACTTCAGGCCTAGAGTAATGGTGCCAAATGATCAGGTACTAAAACCTCTCAATTCTCACTTCTTTTGGAGTTTTATGAGCTGCACAAAGAAAAATCCATTGTTCGGTTGCTGTCATCTGAGTACAGGTATCTGTATGGCATTCACTCTGTTAAAAATAATATTTTTAATATGTAGAATGATAATGAAAAAATGTATAATTTGGGTTACATTTCTATATAAAATATAGAAAGAAAATAATAAGAAACAGATAAATCTAAGCATACAAAATTATTTTTAAAAATCAGAACTTTGAATTATAACTTTAACATAAAGAAAATACTACCTGAAGTTTGACAGCAAGTCCATTTAGTTCAAGGCAGAACTACCTAAAAATGCAAAAAGCACACTTATTATCCAGGCTTTGTGTATTTTCTTCTTTTATTTTGTAAGGTTGACTAGCTGGTTACCTTGGTTATACAATAAGAATTTGAAAAAAAAATTTAAAAATCTTTCTCAATATTGATGTACTCAATTCCCCAATAAAAATACATAGACTGACAGATTGGATAGGTAACAGGACCCAACATTTTGATGCATAAAGAAAACACACCTTAGTGTCAAAGACAGAAACTACCTCAGATTAAAGGGCTGAAAATCAGTTTTCCAAGCAAATGGTCCCAAGAAACAAGCTGGAGTAGCCATTCTAATATCAAATAAAATTGACTTCCAAACAAAAGTTATCAAAAATGATAAGGAAGGACACTTCTTATTTGCCAAAGGAAAAATCTACCAAAAAGAACTCTCAATTCTGAACATCTATGCTCCAAATGCACAGGTACCTACATTCATACAAGAAACTTTACTAAAGCTCCAAGTACACATGGCACTTCATACAATAGTGAGAGTCTTCAACACCACACACTCATCAATGGACATATCATAAAAAAGGAAACTAAATGAAGACATAGTAAAACTAACAGAAGAGATTGACCAAATAGATTTAACACACACACACACACACACACACACACACACACACACACACACACACACATATATATATATATATATATATAATTTCTTCCTAAAACAAAAGAATATACCTTCTACTCAGCACTGCACTGTACTTCCTCCAAAATTGACCATACAATAGGTAATAAAAAAGGCCTCACCAGATACAAGAAGATTGAAATAATTCCATATATCCTATCAGATTACCACAGACTAAGGATGGTCTTCAATAATGACAAAAACAACAGAAAGCCCTCATACACATGGAAGCTGAACAACACCCTACTTAATAATAACTTGGTCAAGGAAGAAATAAAGAAAGAAATTAAACACTTTTTAGAAGATAATGAAAATGAAGGCACAACATCCCCAAACATATTAGACACAAAGAAAACAGTGGTAAGAGAAAAACTCACATCTCTGAGTGCCTACAAAAAGAAACTGGAGACAGCATACACTAACAACTTGACAGCACACCTGAAAGCTCTAGAACAAAAAAAGCAAATACACTTAAGAAGAGAAGGCAGAAAATAATCAAACTCAGGGCTGAAATCAATCAAGTAGAATAAAAAAAAAGGACTATACAGAGAATCAACAAAACCAGGAGCTGTTTTTTTTGAGAAAATCAGCAAGATAGATAAACCATTAGGGAGACTAACCAGAGGGCACAGAAATAGTATCCAAATTAACAAAATCAGAAATGAAACAAGAGATATAACCACAGAAACTGAGGAAATTAAAAAAAATCATCAACTCCTACTACAAAAGCCCATACTCAACAAAACTGGAAAATCTGGATGAAGTGGAATATTTTCTAGACAGATACCAAACAGCAAAGTTTAATTAGGATCAGATAAATCATCTAAACAATCGCATAAACTGTTAAGAGACAGAAGCAGTCATTAAATGTCCCCCAACCAAAAAATACCCCAGGACCAGTTGGGTTTAGTGCAGAATTATATCAGACCTTCAAAGAAGACATAATATCAATACTCTTTAAACTATTACACAAAATAGAAACAGAAGTAATACTACCTAATTTGTTCTAGGAAGCGATAGCTATGCTGATACCAAAACCATATGAAGACCCAATTAAAAAAGAACTTCAGATCAATTTCCCTTATAAATATTGATGCTAAAATACTCACAAAATATTCTCACAAACTGAATCCAAGAACAGGTCAAAATGATCACTCACCAAAATCAAGTAGACTAGATGTTAGGGATGCAGGAATGATTCAATATATGCAAATCCATCAACTTAATAATATACATAAAAAAACAAAGAAAAAACACATGATTATTTCATTAGATGATGAAAAAAACATTTGACAAAATTTAACATGCCCTCATTGGAAAAGTCTTGGAAAGATCAGGAATTCAAGGCCCATACCTAAACGTAGTAAAAGCAATATACAGTAAATCAGTAGCCAACATCAAACTAAATGGAGAGAAACTTGAAGCAATCCCACTAAAATTATAAACTTCAAGTCTCTGAAGAAATTGAAGAAGACCCCAGAATATGGAAAGATTTCCCATGCTCATGGATCAACAGGATTCATAGGGTAAAAATAGACATCTTTCATAAAGCAATCTACAGATTCAATGCAATCCCCATCAAAACTTTAACTGAATTCTTCATAGAGCTAGAAAGACAATTTGCAAATCCATTTGAAATAACAAAAAAAACCCATGATAGTAAAAACTATTTTCAACAGTAAAACAACTTCTGGGGGAATCAACATCCCTGACCTCAAGCAATACAATAATTACAATACAGCAATTATAATACAGAGGAATAGTGATATAAACTGCATGGCATTGGTACAGTGACTGGCAGGTAGAGCAATGGAATAGAATTGAAGAACCAGGAATGAACCCACATACATATGGTAACTTGATCTTTGAAAAAGAAGCTAAAACCTTCCGGTGGAAGAAAGACAGCATTTTCAACAAATGGTGCTTGTTCAACTGGCAGTCAACATGTAGAAGAGTGTAAATTGATCCATTCTTATTTCCCTGTACAATGCTCAAGTCCAAATGGATCAAGGACCTTGACATAAAAACAGATACACTGCAACTAACAGAAGAGAAAATGGGAAAAAACCTTGAACACATGTGAACAGGAAAATTTCCTTACTCTCTAAGATCAAGAATCAACAAACAGGACCTCATAGAATTGCAAAGTTTCTGTAAGGCAAAGGACACTCTCAATAAGGACAAAACAGCAACCAACACATTGGAAAAAAGATGATTACTAATCCTACATCTGATAGTGGTTTAATATCCAATATATACAAATAACTCAAGAAGATAGAACCCAGAAAATTAAAAAACCCTATTAAAAATGGAGAACAGAGCTATACAAAGAATTCTCAACTGAGGAAACTTGAATGGCAGAGAAGCGCCTAAAGAAATGTTCAACATCCTTAGTCATAAGGAAAATACAAATCAAAACCACCCTGAAATTCTAAGTTACAACCAGTCAGAACGGCTATGATCAAAAACTGAGGTGGCAACAGATCCTGGTGAGGACATGGAGAAAGAGGAACACTCCCCAATTGCTGGTGGGATTGCAAGCTGTTATAACCACTCAGAGTATCAGTCTGGCGGTTCCTCAAAAAACTGGACAGAGTACTACCTGAGGATCCAGCTATACCACTCCTTGAAATATACCTAGAAGATGCCCTAACATGTAATAAGGACACATGTTCCACTATGTTCATAGCAGCTTTTTTATAACAGCCAGAAGCTAGAAACCACCCAGATGTCCTTCAACAGTGAAATGGATACAGAAAATGTGGTACATTTACACAATGGAGTGTTACTCAACTATTAAAAACAATGACTTCATGAGATTTGCAGACAAATGGATGGAACTTGAAAATATCATCCTGAGTGAGGTAACCCAATCACAAAAGAACACACTTGGGATGCACTCACTGATAAGTGGATATTAGCCCAAAAGCTCACAATACCCAAGATACAACTCACAGACCATACTCAAGAAGAAGGAAGACCAAAGCATGGATGATATGGTTCTATTTTAAAATGGGGACAAAATACTCAAGAGAGGAAATACAGAAAGAAAGTGTGGAGCAGAGAGAGAAGTATAGGCCATCCAAGGGACTACCCAACCTTGGAATTCAGCCCATACACATTTGTCAAACCAGGACACTATTCTGGATGCCAAGAAGTGCATGCTGACAGAAGCCTGATACAGTTGTCTCCTTACCGGATTTGCAAGAGTCTGAAAAATACAGAGGCAGATACTGACAACCAACCATTGGACTGAGCATGGGATCTCCACTGGAAAAGTTAGAAAAAGGACTGAAGGAGCTGAATAGACTTGCCACATCAAAAAAAGGACAACAGGATCAATCAACCAGACCCTACCTTTCCCACACCAGCCACTAGAGCTCCCAGGGACTAAACCACCAACAAAAGAGTACACATGGAGAAACCCATGGCTCCAGCCCCATTTGTAGCCGAAGATGGCCTTGTGGGACATAAGGGAGAGTAGCTACTTTTGGGCTTGAGGTAGTTCAATGCCCCAGTATATGATAATGCCAGTGTGAAAAGGCAGGAGTGCTTGGGTGTGGAGAGGTAGGAGGAGTGGAGACCTGGAAATGAGATAATATTTGAAATGTAAATTAAAAAAAAACTAATAAAACCTTTTAAAAAATAGAAATAAGCTCCCTGTGTTGTATAAGAAGGCCTTTAAAAAATGCTTTATTTATTTTATGTACATCGGTGTTTTGCCTGCATGTGTGAGGGACTTGAATGCCCTAGAATAGGAACTACAGACAGTTGTATGCCACCATGTGTGTGCTGGGAATTAAACCTGGGTCTTCTGGAAAAGCAGCCAATGCTGTGAAGACATTCTACATTTACTTCTGACCTGTATGCACATGCATCCACACTTTCATGCTTCTTTATACAATCCACTCAGAGAAATATGTGAAGACACACACACACTAAACTGTGATAGTTATTTTTTTTTAGCCATCACCAAAGTGCTCAAAAAGTGCAACATAAAAAGAATTATTCATTGCAGATTGTCATTGAAAGGTCTTGTGAGTTGTTGGCTGACTATATTTTTTTGGGCCCGAGTTGAAGTTTAACATACTAGTGCACAAGCACTTGTGGAGGAGGCTGTTTCTTTCAAAGCAGATAAGAAGCAGAGGGAAAAAAGGGAACATGAACGAGACACAATACTCAAAAGAATATTTTCAGTGATCTTCAGCCAATGCTCTTAAACACTGAGCCATCTCTCCAGCCCAAGAAGGGCTCTCATTTTCTTCTATTCCAAACTCCATGCATAGCATCTAAGACTTTGCTCATTGCTTGAACTCTACTTGCTGATAATTGTGTCCCTGCCTGTATGCTATCCTGGTATTTTACTATCTATGTCAAATCCAAGTAGTGAAGAAACTTCTAAATCCTATATTTAAAAAATGTTACAAATTACACTGAAGTCTTTTGAAAGGAACATTTTTAATATATTGGGCAACAATAGTAACAGAAAATCTAATACATAATAAAAATGAATAGGCTTTAAATAAATGAAAGAATAATAGCAATGTGCTTTATAAAAAGATAATATTCAGCAAATCATCTGAAGGGTGGTATTGAAAATTATTGGAGAATAACTTTATGTTTGTTCAATCAATTATATTTTAAAGCTAAAGCAGATGTGTGTGTGTGTTTGTGTGGTTTGTGTGTGTGTGTGTGTGTGTGTGTGTGTGTGTGTGTAGGAAAAGTATGGTAGTGAGTGGAGGCGGCTTTCATGCCAACATCTCAGGGGCCCTGGATGGCACCTCTGAAACCACCAGCAGGTGCTGATGTTAGTAAGGGAAACCTGGCAGCTAAGCCAGGAACAATCCAGATGCTTCTTTTCTAATACCTGCTGCAGCAAAAGGGCTTATTTTGACTTATAGTTCCAGGTTACCATCTACCATAGTGGTAAAGTAAGACAACAGTAGCATACAATAGCTGCTCATATCACATCTGCAGTAAGAAAAGATAGAGATGAATGCATGGTAATCTTTATCTCACTTTATCTATTTTATACAGCCTACAATGCCCACCTCAGAAAATGGTCCAACCACTCAATTAAGACCAACAGTGTAGCCGCCCACTGCCACAAGTCAACTGGGTTCACCTGAAAGGGGGGCTTGGAATTGAAAGGGGAAGGAGGGCGAGAAGAGATGAGGCCAAGACAAAGTTCTCTGATCAAGGCCCAAAGCTTTAATGTTCAGCTCTCAATTTAAAGGGGAAGACCCAACCCACAACCCCTCCTGGTTTCAGATGGGTGGAATAATCCATAGTCTGTTCCAGGTCACGGCCGGAGATGTCTCAAAGCAAGCCCAGGGGCAGTTCTACTTCTGTGTTCTGGGCAGCCAAGGTGGGTAACTCCACCTAGATCCTGTCACTTGACCTTGTGGTAAACAAGGTTTCTCAGGCTTGTTCATGGTGGGGGGAAGGGTACAGTTCCCCCCCCGTTTTGGTTAACTTAAAAAGAAAAGTTAGAGAGAGGTGAAGCAGGAATAGGGTCATTGTGATATCTGACTACTTCCTGCTGACATTGGGGGTGATGTGTCTCTAGGGGGAACCTAGAAGAATGGGTATGGGGGATGTATGAGAGTTGGCTGTGTCCTGCTGTCCAGGATTTATGGAGCCCATCTGAGGATAGGTCAGGAGGAACAGGTCCAGTAGAAGCAGCTGTGTGGGGTACACGATTTCATCCCATCTGGGGTACAGAGTAGCTGGGAGAGATCTATGTGTGAAGGCAACCTATCTGCTTGAGACACAAGGTTCAAAAAGTTAACAGCAACATGATTATCCAAGCCAAGTAGGAAATAAGGTTGAAAGTGGAAATGTTTTAATATCTAATCTAACTGCTAGTTGATAGAGATCAGATACAAAGTCTATGACTACTCAGGCTTGTAGATTTCAACAAAAGCTGTCTGTTTACAATAGTTTGTAGCCCTCTGTTTCAGTGTTTTTCCATGGAGACCTGAGACTTTGTGTTAGCAGGCATGAATGCCAGGCCTATTGCTGATTTTAGGCTTATAGCTGATTTTAGGCCTTCAGTGTATAAACAGGGCTGTCCCTGACGTCTCCTCTCTTCTCTAAGTATAGAAGGACCGTGGCAATTCTAATCTTACCAAGGCAGGGATAGAGGCCTGACCTCCAGTAATTAAAGGGGACCTTGTAATGGCTCCAGTCCTCCTGTCGTTGTCCAGTAAGGCATAAGGGCCATACCCATCTCGATGTCTTTTTCCTGGAGAAGGGATACTTTTGACATCAACTCCTATGCAGTCAGGCTTTTTCCTCAGGGAAACCAGAAACATATTTTTAACTTTTATTTATATTCCCTTGCAGTGCTTAGCCTCGAAGCCTTAGCAAGAATTCAGATCTCCAGACAGAAGGGGTTCTGGGTGGCCCCTCTCTGCTTGGTCTAGGGGTGGAAGTCCCCTCTTTTAGGTTGGGTGGAGATGAGACTTAGGAACACCCTGGATAGAGTAACAACCTTATCTAGAGTCTTGAGTCCTCCATGGCTAACACATGATAATGTGTCTGACGAGATTTTGTTATCAGATTCTTCATTATCAGAATCATAATTATTAGGCTCAAGATCTGTGTCCACTTGATAGACCAATCTTTCAGGCAGCCATTGGGCTCCATTCTCTTTGTCTGAAAAAAATATAGACTGAACCAGGGCCTCAAATTAAAACAGGGTCGGGATCATTCCAAGTATTAGTTAATGGGTCTCTCCATAAGACCCTGAAAGTGACTGGATGCCAGTGGCGATCTGCTGCAGACTGACCTTTAACATCAGTTTGCAGAAAATTTTAAAAAAATAACACAAAAGCAAGATTTGCTTTTGGTGAACTTGGAGGGTATAATCCCCCCCCCCCACCTTTAGTTTAAAAAGCCAACCTTTTAGAGTTTTTGTAAAATCATGGAAGAAGCACCAATAGCTGCTTTTCCCACACTTAGAGAGTTATAAAGATATTAAAGTTTTATAATCTCTCACAATTTTTTGTCCTTGAGGATAATAAGGAATCCTGATAGTAAAGTTGTCAACAAAACATCTCAAATGTTTGACTGTAGTCAAATAACTGCAATAGCCAGTTCCATTACCTATCTTAGTCTGGTATGGAACATCAAGCACAGGAAAATAATATAGGCAATAACTAATTACATTTTTAGTTGCTTCTCTTGTTAAAGTAGTTGCAACTAAAAAGTCTAAAAAGTGTCAAGTCACATGGACATATTTTAAGTTTTTAAAATCAAAATGAGTAACATCTATTCGCCAAAATTGATTACATAAATCCTCAAGGTTTATCATTATGAAAAAATTGAGAATACTGAAAACAAGTTTTTGCAATTTAACTTGCACACTTTTTAGAAATGCCAAATTATTGTATCAAGCTATTACTATTTTGATGCTGTAAAGAATAAGATAGTATGGCCAATTATTTGTGAGGCCTATAATCTGCCTAGTATACAAATATGCTCTGGCATTGCCCTGGGGTTCAGGCAATCCAGTGAGCTTTTAAATGTTTTATAAAGTTAAGAAACAGTACATATTTTTAAAATTAAGCTGTATTTTTATAAATAACTATAAAATTTGAGAATTAACAATATCTAAAAAAGGAACAATTTTAAGCAATTATAAATCATGAACCATACACTGGCTATAAGTATATAAATTGAAAGCTTGATTTTCTAGTACTTTAAACAGTGGCTACAACACATAATTTAATTATTTGTGCTCAAGTAGGGGAAACTCAAGAAAATAAACATGTGATCTAAACATGTGGTCTAATTACATATACTACCTTCTCAATAGATGTAAATACAGTAAATACAGCAAATGTCTTTTCTATGAGCTGCATGCATAGCAAATTTCAGGAAATATAAAAGCATGCAGAGAAAAACTGTAACAACTTATCTTCTGGATAGAGATGACCAAATTTGCTTAAAATGTTTGCCACATAATAGGCCAAATATCATTATTTTTCAATAACCAATCTTTTTTAGCTGAGTGAGAGTATCAGATGAATGCCAAGCTGAAGGCAATCTTCTAATAATTGTTGCATAACTTAAGATTAGGTCTCTTGCTAGTAACAGACTGAACCCAATATATATTAGAGGAATCAAAGCCATCTTGTCTTTTCTCTTAACAATTTGGGAGGAAGCATATGCAAAGGAACAAAAACAAGTTGAACAATTCTTTTTCCAGCAGGTAGTTACAATGCCATGGGGGAAGCAGCCATTATTTAAATTTCTCCAGCATAATCATTACAACTCTTGGCCCTGAAGACTGTTGTGAATGTCTTTGGGCCTGAGGCTGACCCCTCCCCAAGGAACAAACTAGGCAATAAACAAATTCCAGAAAACACCCTTTAAGGGGCTAGTCAGGATGACAGAGGCAAAAAGAGTATTTGTCACACAAGCTTCTGCTGCACCCATTGTATATCAACTTAATTCAAATGTAAATGTTTTTAATCTTGGCCTATATCCTGAGGCCTGGCCCAGAGATTATCTTTCCTGCACCAAGGACAAATTTCTGTCATGTGACCGGATTATTTGCTTGTGCCTGTTTTTGGGACAGTCATTTTAAAAATGACTCGAATCTCCACATTTAAAACATCTTTTATCTTTACAGTTCTGTGCAAGCATTGCTTGTACAGTGGTCCCTTGTAAGGCAGCAGCCATGGACAGACCCTGATTGTAAGAGGGCCCAATTTTAGCGCAAACACAAATGTATCCATGTAAGTCTGTCTTTGCTTTGTGCAACAGGCTGAATTAGCATTCTCATAAGCCAAATGAGTAACAAAAGGAATTCCTGTTTGAGGATCTCCAAAAATTCTACCAGCTGCTTTCAGCAGCCTGTCCACGAATTTCTGGAATGGTTCCTCAGAACCCTGTTTAATACTGAATAAATTTCCACTAAGATCCCCTTTAGTAAGTAATTGATTTCAAGCACAGCAGACAGACATTGTAATCTATGTATACACTCCTGAGGCAGTTTAACCTGATTAGCATTATCTTCATATTAACCTTCTCTTAGAAGCATGTTAAGATCCCAATCTGCATTGCCTGCCTGGGAATTCATCATGGAGGTTTTCTTACTGGTATCACACCATTTTCAGCTCTAAAGCAAGTAATCTCCTCCTGACAAAGTAGCCTTACATATAGTTTTCCAATATTTGGGCATTAAATTTGCTTCTATCACAGTATCCAATAAATCTTGTGTGAAGGGGTCAGTAGGCCCATATTGTGCCACAATTTTTTTTAACTCTTTTATTTAACTCTACCTACTCTAGCCCTTCTTCTATAAACATAAGCTCACAATTGAACTGCCTGTCAGCTGCAACCAAAGGAATGTTGGCAGTTAACCACATTTTTAAGTTTCCTTTGCAATATTAGCATACAACCATAATTTTTGGAAACAAACTCAATTTTTAACAATGTAAGCAATCTATTTTCTCTAAAATCAACACCAAGTGGATTACTTTTATGTTACAAAGTTTGGGTGCCAGTTCTTATATATGAATGCACAATAGTGCAGCCTTTAATATCTCACTAAATAGACATTGCTTTTATATCTTTTATACATCTGGTTTTTGAATGACTAACCCTGTGTTACCAGTTTTAAACCAACTTTTTGTTACCAAAGTTGTAAATTTTTAATCAAACCCAATAACTTTAGGTCAATGATTTATAACCAAGACATGTAGAACATATTTATACCTTAAAACCAATTACAAACAAAAATGAAGTAACAACACATCTTATATATTTAAATCAAACAAAATTTCTCACTTTTTCTAGCCATAATTCCAAAATAATAGCACCTTGTCACAGAGATTTTTTCCAGAACAAACAACTCTTAACTTCCTTATTTAATCCAAGAAACCTGCCTGTCCCTTTAAAAGCAGCCTTTCCCGCTCAGCTCCACTTTTAGCTACAGGTGTTAAGCAAACTTATCAGCCGCTGTTATGCATATTAAAACTGCCTTTGAAAACCAAGTTAAACTAGACCAAGTGTTGAATCAAGCAATTTTAACGATCTTTTGAACATTAAACATAGAACGTAAAACATAGACAACCAATCATTCACACAGTGAGACACGTGGACAGAAAACACAATGAGACATGTGGACATTGGTGCCCAAGGACAAGACAATAGACAAAGAAAGCAGAACTAAGGATTTTTCTTAGTTTCTCTTAGTCTAAGACATTTCCTGAATTTTCTCTTGTTCCTAGGAGAGCTCTGCAACAGCCTTTTCATTCTTTTTTGCTGGCATAACCCAGAGAAAGAACAACTGCTTTTCAAAACCCTTTCTATCTCTGATGTTCAAAATCTAATGCTTTATCCCTTTCTTTAGGAGATGTAGCTGTGGCTGCTTTCTTAGTTTTCCAATTTCTTCTAACCCTGCTCCTCTCATCTGAAGCAGTTCTCGAAGGCTGTGGGCAAATGCCCTTTTAGAATTCTCTTGTCGCAAAATTCGCTGTCACCTCCTAGACAAAATTAGGCATTGGCTCAACACCTATTTGACCTAGACTGTATCCCCTAAAACACACTTCCTGCAAACATGGCCCCCCAAAATTAACTAGCGCTAGTTTCAATACTGTTTGCTACTTCCCAAGTGCGCAGGATATTCTCCTTCTTGTTCCCGTTTTCCGTGGAGCCCCACCTAAGACAGCGTTCCTCAGCTGGTCCCCGTTTTCAAGTCCCACTTGGTGCACGCCAATCTGTAGCTGCCCGCAGCCACAAGTCAACTGGGTTCACCTGAAAGGGGGGGTGGGAATTGAAAGGGGAAGGAGGGCGAGAAGAGATGAGGCCAAGACAAAGTTCTCTGATCAAGGCCCAAAGCTTTAATGTTCAGCTCTCAATTTAAAGGGGAAGACCCAACCCACAACCCCTCCTGGTTTCAGATGGGTGGAATAATCCATAGTCTGTTCCAGGTCATGGCCGGAGATGTCTCAAAGCAAGCCCAGGGGCAGTTCTACTTCTGTGTTCTGGGAAGCCAAGGTGGGTAACTCCACCTAGATCCTGTCACTTGACCTTGTTGTGGTAAACAAGGTCTCTCAGGCTTGCTCATGGTGGGGGGAAGGGTACACAACAGTGTTTTAGTAAATGTTCTGCTGCTATGAAGAGATACCATGACCACCACAACTCTTATAAAGGAAAATATTTCACTGAGGCTTGCTTGGAGCTTTAGAGGTTTAATTCATTGGATCATGATAGGGAGCATATTGGCACACATGCAGACATGGTCCTGGAGAAGTAGTTGAGAGTTTCATATCTGGATCCACAGGGAGAAGGAAGGGACATATTGTCCCTGGCTTGAGCTTGTGAAACTCCCAAATCCACCTGCATTGACACTACTACATCTTATAAGGCTACATTTCCTTAATAACTAATGACCAAGCATTCAAATACATGAGTCTAAGAAGACCATTCCTAATCACACCATCACAGAGCTCAACACATCAAATAACATGATCAAGATGATTCTGGACACAGGCCTAGGCTAGTTGGGAACATGGAGGCTGATTGGGAAAAGCCAGATTGAATGTTGCCATTTAAAATATTACTATAACACTTCCCTTCTTTATGGGTCCTTGATGACTGTTCCACTGTGTGAGGAGACCAAAAGTGGGCAAGGTTCAGACACCAGACACTACCTTCAGATTAACTTCATGGATCAGTTTCAGTGAGATATCTCAACATAATTTGGGGTAGAAAATATCTATCTGAATCTTGTGGAGTGGGTAGGGATTTACAAGGTGTATATACATTATTGAGTAGGTAGTGAATGCTTCATTTACATAAAGAGGAATTCCAAGAATGTGTCTGGCATGTTCTTATCTAGAGACAGAATGCTGAACCTGTAATGTGACTTTCCTCAGAGGTTTTTTTGGAGGATATAGACACAAATGGCTGATTGATCATAACACAGTACTTATTATATCCTGAGAAGGGCTGAGCAGGACTTGTGTGCATGAAGCTTTGTGCAAAGTAATTTTCTACCTGAGGTCAGGTACTTGTGTTTAGTGGCACTCTCTAGACAAGGTCAGGAAGAGGAAATCCTGCTGAGAAAGGGAGTCCTCCATTTTGTGTTGAGCTTGAAGAGTTTTTTCAGCTATGGTGAACTGTGACCTTAATAGCATAGTATTCCAGCACAGGAACATGCTACTATACTTTGCTTTTCAATATGTGAAGGGGCTAGTTCTCAGATCTTCATGCCAAAGAACTTTACTAAATCATCCATCAGCCCAGCCTCAGAGACTTCTATTATTTCTAGATATTTTGTCATACTTCTTCAGGAGACTGATTTTTGCATCCATCTTAAAGCTCTACTTTAGAGTATGGAGAGAAAAATATCTACTAACACTTTAATGGAAAATTAAACTGATGTGGAATGTTATGGACTAATTAATTATGTGTTCTATAATTCACATTTATGTATTTATGTTCAATGTGATTATACTTGAAAACAATTATTTTAAATTTACCGATAGTTGTTAGGTGAAGATATAATTAAGCAAGAAGAGGGATAAATGTCAGTAGGACAAAACTATAAAGTAGCTATCTACAAAGGAAAGAAGTTTCAGCTTAGGTCTAGTCATTGGAAGTTTGACTGTCAATCTTCACCTCTATAAATGCAGTAACATGTCTATCGGTTAAGTCATTCAGTTTGTGGAATTTTTTTATGGCATCCTAGAAAGTACTGCATAGAATATTTACTAGTTTTAATGAATGAATAAATGAATCAATGGTGAAGAGAACAATAGCACAGTGGACTCAGTGCTTCTTCCATAAGTATGAGGATTTTAGTTTGTCTTTATAATTTCCACAAGTGGCAGGGGTTTCTTGACAGGATGAGAAGTCAGTCATCCTAAATTAGTAACTGAATTAGTAACATCCAGGTTTAGTCCAACAACCTGCCTCAAAAATTAAGGTAGAAAGCAACAGAAGATGATACCCAAGGTTGACCTCTGGCATCACTCCACATAAGCACATTTATTTGTGAATGAGGAAATGTCTCTTGCCCTTTTAATCTCTTTTATACCAGTTTTCTCTTTTCTGTACCTGTAGGTTTAGAAGTTACCTGATTCTGAATATAAGTGATGCAGGAGAAACTTCTAATAAAATTGATGCCATGAAGGATTTACTAATAACTTGCTTACTAAATATTAACATACGAAAAGTAGAATTTAGTTAAAGGACAACTGCCTCTAATGAGACTGGAAATAGAACACTAACCAGGCTTGTCAGCAATTGTAGAAAAGAAATTAAATGGTAGGCTTGCTCTTTGCATTGTTACTAAACACACTTGATTTTTGCTTTCATAAAGGGGCAACTCTTCACCTACTGGCTGTTCCTTCTCAAGCTAACCTGCTTGGTATTATACTAAAAGTGCCATGAATTGTTTTTTCCCAGTAGTATAGAGATTTTTCCTCACACCATAACAAGAGACTGTCTTGGACAGAATACCAAGTAGCCATAGAAAATACAATACAGGAGAATAAGGTCTATGGTGATGGTAATGACACTATCAACACTCCTTTTTAGATAGATAAGGGACAGCACACTCTTAGCTGAGTTTGCAGTGTTTATTTCTCCACCTACATACTCAACTACAAGTGATATTTGGAGATTAAAAGGAAGTAAATGATTAATTGAAATTCTGGTGGAGTGGCTGCTTCCATGATAGGGCTGGAGTTTGCAACGATACAGCTGTTTTGAGGTCTTCTATCCTGTCAGTAATCCCTCTTTATGATATTTAAGGAAATATGATAAACTCACTGGCCTTACCTATTTTGATTTTAATAAAATTTATATTTTTATCTGTCATCTGTGGCTACCTAGGATGAACAGAGTTTTGATTTTTTAAGGAAAAGATGACAATATTCTAGCTTCTGTTGTACATTGGAAGTTCTGTTGCTCCTTTAAATGAATAGTCAGAAGATTTATTTTTGTTGTCAACCTTAGAAGTCATGAGATTAGTTATTTGCATGTGGGAAAGAGGGAGAGAAAAGCTGAGTATCACTTTGGAGAATCAACTCAAGTTGGTTAGGAGTTGTGGAGTCAGACTCTCTAAGGACAAATGCACATCAATCTATGTATTTGGAAAAAAAACATTTTTAGATGCTGATTTTCAAACACAGATGGATCCACCTTGCAAAGTCTTGTTCAGAGGCTAAGAGATAAGAAGGTAGTTTTCCCATGGCTGCAGCCACTGAAACGTCTAACAAATCCTTCTGAGGCTGGTACGAAGTTCCAGATGACAGGGACATGAGAATAAATGGTAATTAGGTGAATTTATTTAAAACTGTTAGCAATGCAAAAATCTTAAAGGGAAATCTAAGGCATGTCACCCTGAAGGGGCTAAGTGAAAGATTTTTAAAGATGGAGACCACAATAATCTCATTTCTGTTAAAATTACAGCTTCATAATAAAGTGTTTCTCTTTCCTCAGCTACCTGAGAACTTGTCTATCTCAGAGGAATAAAATGTGTCTTACAGCTGCAATAGAGTTTTGTAGAAACCAGGGCAAGTGGTTAGTTATCTCACAGCAGTGAGGCTATTCTGGAGAGGTTGCATTTCATCTCCCTGGAATTGATAACTGATGCTCAAGTAGCAGAGGTTATAAGGAGAGTATCTGGTACTGACTGGCATTCCTTAGCCAGCCTAAGGTTAGAAGCAGCAGTTAGAAAATCTCATGAGTATCAAGATAGGTGCTCCATTTAGAAAAGAAAAAAAGAAAGCATAATTAAGAAAATATTTTAGATCACTGTAATAGAATTGAAGACCCAGAAATGATCTTACTCACCTACAATCACTTGATCTTTGATAAAGAAGCCAAAACCTTCCAGTGAAAAAAAGACAGCATTTTCAACAAATGGTAATGGTTCAAGTGGTGGTCAACAAGTAAAAGAATGCAAATTGATCCATTATTATCTCCCTGTACAAGCTCAAGTCCATGTAGCCACCAGAAATTTACAGTGGCCAGGAAAGCAAGAGGCTCCCAGGACCCAATGGACATGATATTAGCTGAAATACCCAACAAAGAGGAGAGAGAACATTTAGAGACCATATAGAGAGGTTAGGCATGGCCCCCAGTTGAGGGATGGGGCCACCTAACCTTCTCAAAAATTTAACCCAGAATTTCTCCAGTCTAAAGAAAATACAGGGACAAAGAGTAGAGCAGAGACCGAAGGAAAGGCCATCCAGAGACTGCCTCAAAGGAGAATCTATCCTATAAGCCGCCACCAAACCCAGTCACTATTGCTGATGTCAAAAAGTGCTTGATGACAGGAGCCTGGTATGGATGTCTTCTGAGAGCCTCTGCCAGAGCCTTACCTGTACAGATGTGATGATTGCAGCTCACCATTGGACTGAGTATGAGGACCGTAATAAAGGAGTTAGGGGAAGGACTTAAAGAGCTGAAGAAGTTTGTAACCCTATAGGAAGAAGAACATTCAACCAACCAGACCCCCTGGAGCTCCAAGGGATTAAACCACTAACCAAAGAAAACATATGGAGGGGCCCATGCTTGCTACCTAGCAGAGGATGGCTTTATCTGGCATCAACAGGAAGGGAGGAATTGGTACTGTAAATGTTTGATACCACAGCTAAGGGAATGCTAGGGCAGTGAGGTGGGAGTGGGTGGGAGGGTAGTGGAGCACTCTCATAGAAATATGGGGAGGAGTCGGTATGGGGATTTTCTAAGGGGAAACCAGGAAGTAGGATATTTGAAATGTAAATAAATAAAACAACCAATAAGAAAATTTGAAAAAAAAAAGATGAGAGAAAGAAAGGTGACCTTCTAAAATTTTGTGTGGTCATATACTCCTCCATCCTGTCTCCATTCAGGTTCTAAAATAAATAGATGTTTCATCCAAAAAAGAACAAAAAGTAAAAGAAAAAGTTCATTACTGTTTGTTTCTATAGAACATTAATATATTATCTTACACTTTTACATTCTTTGTGATGGGAAAGCACAGATTTTTGAAAAGAATTTAAAAGTAAGTGAACAGGCATATTTTGGAGCTCAAAGAGTCATATAAATCTAGGTTATCAGCTACATCTTTATCTTCATTAAAACAAATTTTACCTATGCCAGAAGGATGCTCTGTGGTCAGAATAAAAATACTTTTTTTTTTTTTTTTTTTTAACAAATTGCATGTTTTAACTTAGAGCCAGGCAGTGGTGGCGCATGCCTTTAATCCCAGCACTTGGGAGGCAGAGACAGGAGGATTTCTGAGTTCGAGGTCAGCCTGTTCTACAGAGTGAGTTCCAGGACAGTCAGGGCTACACAGAGAAACCATGTCTTGAAAAACAAACAAGCAAAAACAACAACAAACAAAACAAAAAAAGAAAGAAAATAATTTAGAAAGTCATTGGAATCATAAGTAATTATAATTAATATGTTACAAAAGAAAATTCTTTGTGAATGAAGTGCTCAAATTTTAACACCTGACCCAGAATGGAGGTCTAAGAACAGTATCCTCAATTATGCTGACATCTGGCAGAGGAAAAAAAAAGAAATATTGGGAAAAGTGGTAAATTAGAACAACAGAAGAAATATGCCATGAGAAAATTCAGATCCAAAGACAGCCCATAAGAGGATGCTGTGAAGAAAATCTCAGGCACTCATGAGTGTTTTTCATCCCATCTTCAGGTGGTCTGAGATGACGGAAGGCTGGTGCTAAATAGACAGTATGGAGATCAGATTTCTCTCTGAAAACAAGATTCATAATACAGTTTCAGAACAAACTAAAACAGATGAATCTTACAATATTCAGTGTAAGATTGACAGTACCTCAAATCCCCTGGGAATAAAGCCCTCTAATTTCTTTGAAGATATCTAGGTCATTAATTCACTCATTATTCATTCAGTTATCAAATCACTATTAACTATGGACTCATACTTTGTGCAGCACAAGTCTTCTGAGAGGAAGTGCAGAACTTCTGGACCTAAGTGAGGTAATAGCTGACAAATCATTTTCTTATGGATGTCTTTTAATGTTCATGTCTCTTCTTGTATTCCCCATATTTTCACAATGACATCACATATATTACAGTAATGAAAGTTGCATGCCTACAAAACAAGTATTCATACTTTTGCCATTAATCACTAAGTGGTAAGAATAACCAATATTCATGGGGCATTTAGACGATAAGATACATTATAAGTAATCTAAACCTAGCATGATATATATAGAAATATTTGTGAAGGCTCTATGCAACTTTTGCCCTTGAGATTCAGTGACTTAATAGATGTACAAGAACAAAATTCTCCAGAGAAGCCAAGGGAACACCATATATGTCATATGAGTCATAAATTCTTAGTGTTCAAATGATTATATAAATCTGGCCTCAGTTTTTTCTCCATAACTCTTGATAATGGTCAATCCTTTATGAATTTCCATTTCTTGTCTTTAAGTATACCGTCTTAGTGTCTTTCATTTCTCTGGATTTATGACCTTTCTTTGACAGAACCATAACTATGTGACTTAGTAGGCCAGCCAGGTGGGATTTGCTCACCTGATATTTTAGGAGCATATGAAGGCCTTAAAATTTTGTATTTTGTGTTCTGTTTAGCTTTCAATGTCAACTACACAAACTAGGATCAACTGATACAAGACTTTCAGTTGAAGAATTATTTAGATCAAGTCCAACTCTAATGAGTCTGGAGGAAACTGTCTTGGTTATTATTGAATAAAAGGGTTCAGGCCACTGTGGTTGGCACTATCCCTAGGCAGGTGTACTGAAGTTTAGTCTCTTGTTATGTCTTGTAAGTGCAGTCCCCAATACCTGGTTGCTCCTGACATAAGAGATTCCATATCCAAGAGATGCAATGTGACCTTGCCCCAATTTACTTTTCATTAATGACTAAAGATGTCAAAAGCCAATAGCTGTCCAGATGTTGTAATAAATTAAACAAATACAGACAGAATATTAAATCTACTATTGAACAAAAGCATTCTATAATCTTACATTGAAAGAAATCCTTATATTTGATGCTGAGTTGAGGTTATGTTTTGTTACATTGATACCGAATTTTGTATATTAATGCAGATTTAAGGTTTTCATTGGTAGGAATTTTTATATATTGATGCAAAGTTTAATTTTGTTACTCTTAGATAGTCATTGTGCATCTTCAAATCATTTAAAATACAAGGCTTAAGTCCAGTCCTTTTAACAGCTGCTATTACAGAGTGTTTAAGATAATTTAGTACTGCAAGTTGACAGTCAATCAATCAAACTCATAGTCATGTTAGATACTAGTCTGTATTATCACAGAAATATGCATCATGTGTTATACAGATAAAAAGTAGGTAGAGACAAGCAATGTGTGCTTATTTACATATGCTATAAATAGATAGATGATCTTCAGAAGTGTCAGAGATACACAGAATGTAGCATTTAAAAATCATTTCATTATTAAAAGATATTTTGACTATGAGACAGTTTTCTGTTACAATATCCCCATTAGACTCCAAAAAGATGATTTGCATCAATAACCTCACTATAGAGTTGCTTCTATTGTTGCAAGTTAGCCACTGGGGGAAAAATTCCCTAATGTTATTTACAGACAAGATGCTATCCAACAAAAGAAGAAACTGAGCATATAGTCATTTGCTAAGCTCTGCAAGACAGGGTAAGCTAGTCATTCATAATTCCAGTTTAGTTTAAGGTCCGTCAGATATTCTGGCCTGGATGGCTGAAAATAGATGCTTCAACATTATAAGATATCTTGGGGACTGTCCAGGTACTAAGGTGTTGTGGTAATTTTTATTTTTGGATGTTGTGTTCTTATGCTTCCTGCATACTCAAATAATATTTATTCTTTCTCAAATCTCTAGTGGAGCTACCAACTAGATATTTATATCCTCAAATTTAAACTTACGTTGTTTATGATTTAAGAAGATCTTCTTAGGATGGTAATATAGTTTAATATAATAAAATAATTTAGAAATAAAATTCTAATTCACTAAGATAGGACAGGTGATATAATACTTTAGCTAAATTGCCACATATAATAAACTGAATGGTAATTAATATTGTACCTTATAATTATTATTCAGTTTTTTAAGTTACACACACACACACACATATACACACACACACACATGTTTGGGGTTGGATAAGAGAAAAAGAGACTTTTGTTACAGTAAAATGAGGAATAGTTGAGGTTTCGTCTTTTCCTATGTATAGTAATACTCAGTGTGGCCCCCAAGTCCTGGTTGTCCTTGAGATGAAAGAGTTTACATGTAGACCCATGTGACAATATGTGACTTTTCCCCCAAGTTATTTATGATTGGTGAATAAAGATGCTGACAGCCAATAGCTGATCAGAAAAGATATAGGCAGGGTTTTGGGTTCCAGGGCTTGGGGATCAGAGGAGAAGACAAGGGGAAGATGATGAAGGAGGAACAGAGAGATACCATGGCTTAGGAGTCTAGAAAACATGGCCGTAAGGGCTGACCATTTGGGGTTAAGAGGAGGCCAGATGAAACATGGTAGATAATAACTTGGTGTTATCAATAAGAAAGTAAATTCTGATAGCATAGAGGGTAGATTTCTGACCAGCTCTTGTGTTGTTTAAGGCTTATTATAAACCATAAATATATGTCTTTTGTCAAGAAACTATATGGTCAAAGACATGGTAGAAACCTGAGTTAGGATTGAAAATTTCTACAACACAGATGGTCCTGACTTGTGTAAGAAAACTAGATAAGTATAAGCCAATCTGTGAGGCAGCCAACAAGCAGTGTCCTTTATGGTTTCTACTACATCTCTTTGGCTGTGACATAAAGTAAATTATTAGGTGATAGGTAATGTTCTGTAGAACAAAAAGCCAGCCTACCTTCTGCTTACCCTTCTTCTTACTTCTTGACTCTCCCTCATTGCTGGATGATTATTTAGAATTGTAAGCCAAAATAAACTTTCTTCTGGCTTCTTTTGGCCAAAGTAGTTAAAGAAACAAAATAAAATAAGAACCCTTGACTTCCCTTGTTCCATCTAGACCCCCCCAACTCTTTCTTTTTTCTTCCATCTCAGTAACTTCTTCTCATCCCCTTGTCTGCCTCCCTGGCAGAAAGATCATTCTACATGGAGGTGAGTTTCATGCTTCTTAGTTTCTTTTCTATTGCTATTAAGCAATACTTTACCCAAATCAGCTTATAAGACAAAAAGTTTTTTTTTTTTTAATCAGGTCCAGAGAGATATATTTCAAAATAGTAGGGAAACATGACAGCTGAGATTGGCCCGTCATATTATATCAGCAGTCAGAAAGCAGAGAGAGAGAGAGAGAGAGAGAGAGAGAGAGAGAGAGAGAGAGAGGACATGAAATGGGACTAGCTATAAAAACTAAAATCCTACCCTCAGTGACATCCATTCTCCAAGAAGGCGCCACCATCCCAAATAATATCACCAACTGGAGAACCAAGAACTGAGCCCATGAGACTGTGTGGAACCTTTCATATTCAAACCATAGCATTAACTGTAAAACATCCCTACATAATAGTCTGACTAAGTGCCCAAGACTGGGAACATACTTTTCCCCACCAATGGTTCAATGAAAGCCAAGAACTAAGTTGATATGGCCATATCCTTATAAGAGAACTAGTGATCATAGCCAGAACTATGTCAGCTGGCTAGATCTTAGCCACATAGATCTTTGAGCAGCAGGGTGAGTGCCATTAGCTCCACAAAGGCATAGCCTGGAAGCATGTATTGTGCAAGATCTCCATGAAGAGCCATTGTGCCACAATCAGAGTGATATTGATAGGGAAGCATGTCTGCTTGCTCATCCTGCGCCTCCCTGCTCACTGTCATATCCCTGGTTTTACTAAAGGCATCTTGTCAAAGCCTATTTTTCTAATGGCTGTGGAAATAAAGAAACCTCTCTGAACTGCTGTGGCTGCCATTAAATAATGAGAAAAAATACCCTACAATAACTGACTTTTATTATGAACATTTGAGGGGTATGTGTGTGTGTGTGTGTGTGTGTGTGTGTGTGTGTTTCTATTGGCTACAAGACTGATACCTAAGACCACAGTGTCACAGGCTTGATATATTGATAGCCTCTCAGTTTCTACTTGTATTTCTTGATGTCCTAGCAAGGCACTTGCATGGAACAGGAGAGGAGAAGAGGGAAAATTAAAGATAGAGGGAGGTGGAGTAAAAGGGATGGTGAGCACTCATGCCTCTGAAAACATCACAAGAAATCTAATTCATTTTGTATCTTTATTTAACCCTAATTGCCAAAAATGTTTCCCACCTTCAAGTATAATCACTGCAAGAATCCCATTCAGTATATGACACTTTTGGAGAGTCGCAGGCTCAGTCCACAGCAAAGCCCTGTACAAGAATATCACCCTCAGTTACTACATGAAAATTCATGTTTTATTATTAAAGATGAGAATTAGAGTCTGGAGAGTGCCCTCTGAGATTTCATATATCCCAGAATAAAGCACTGTAGTAGAGATAAAGATTATATTAAGAAATTAGTTTCTGGATGAAAGTGGTCCAGAGAGTTGAGAAATATTGAAGCCCAATTGCTTCTGAGTTATAAATCATGTTCCTTGATGAGTCAAGTACATAGTACCCAAAGTCTTCATTAGGCACCAGGGCTTTTCTTATACATGCTTTGCCCTTTTACTGTAGTGCTGGGCCTGAGGTAACCATCTTTCTCTGGTCTTGATTTATTTCATATGTGAATCTCACTACTTTTCCTAAACTACTCCTCTGCCCAGCAAAGCATTGTTTCTGCCTTTAGTTTTACACCAAACTTGAAATGTGTAGCCTCCATGGTATTGTGCTTTACCTCTAGCTGTTGCCTGTCTATTAGCTGTATCATGTTGTAATGCAAGGTTTCTGTTCATCTGGGAGAGAGTGGCAATGACTATCTTATCCTTTTGCTATCAGAAACTGCTGACTTAGCCAGAGGGGAGACTGGTTTGAGGAGTTGAAAAGTGGAAGACCAAAGAAAGATAAAGGTGTGCTAAAGACTGGTGAATCATGAGATTTTGTTGCTCCAGTTTTCAGCAAAGAATTAGGGACAATGGAGAGACACAAAGCAGCCAGATGGTGTGGCTCCTGGTGCTAATTGCTTTCCTAGTCTCCATCGCCTTAGCATTCTCCTCTGTAACATAAGGCAACATTCCAGGTCTCACCTATGTCCACTGAATCTGAAATTAACAACTCATTGCTGAGCAGTGAAACAATTTTTAAGAAGTTTACAGTTAGGGAGCACTGCTGTGACAATTTAGTCACACTATAAAGAACTACAGAGATCAGGATGAAGAATGAGGACACTTCACACTGCACAGCTCTTCAGTATGCCATGACACAAGCCATTTCAAGGGAGAGAGGTAAGACCTACATGAACTTTTCCTTCATGCATGGAGGGTCTCCCCTTGGTGCCAATTTGAAAGATGGGTGTGTGTGCCCCTGTGTATGTTCTTTGCTGTATATGTGAATGTGGTTTTTATGATGTATGTTTGTGTAGTGCATGTCTAGGAGTTTGCATGCCCATATAGATGCATGCAGAAGTTGGAGCAGGTTATCTGCTCCCTTTCTCTATGATTTTCCATCTTTCACTGAACTGGAAACTCAATATTTTGACTTGGCTGGCTAGATAGAGTACTCTCAGGGTTTACTTGCTTCTGCCCCCCTCCCAAGTGCTGGGGTTACAAGCACCAGCAATTGTGCTCAGAATTTTACAAACACAAGTGCCCAAGCTCACAGACCAAATATTCTTACCCACTGAGCAGTCTTATAGCACTGAAAAGCATTATAAAAAATCAGACTTGGTTGCATATGTACAAATGTTACTTGTTCTATGCCATTCCGTGAGTGCTGGTCTTAAGCATTTATCCATATTTCCAACTATGTCTCCAAGCCCTCATCTAGTCTCTGTTGTTCTCTCTCTCTCTCTCTCTCTCTCTCTCTCTCTCTCTCTCTCTCTCTCTCTCTCGTAATTTTCAGAAAGGGTCTTATGTATCTCAGGCTACCCTTTTATAACTTACAGTATTCCTGCCTCCACTTCCCATGAGCTAGAATTATAGCTGTGTACTACTATGTCTTCAGATATATTTTTATATATCACTAAAGATTGAACCCAGAGTTCTGTGAATACAAGTCAAGCAATCTACTGACTAAGCAACATTGTTAATACAAAACTCTTTTAACAATTTGATTTTAATTGGTATGTCTAAATTTGAAAGATAGATTTAAGACAAACAAACAAAAACAAAAAACAGGGCTAATATAACTAAGGTTGAACTCAAACTTTCTATGTAGCCAAGGATGACTTTCAACTCCTGACCCTCCTTCTATCATATCCAGAGTACTAAAATAATAGGTGTTTTCTAACAGACCAGTTTATGAATTACTGGGAATCAGACTTGATCTGCATGAATACTTGGCAAGCTGTAGGCTGGACAAGCATTATCTTCAGCCTTTGCTATGATTTGTTTTTTAAATTTAGTTGTTTGTGTGTGTGTGTTTGATTGTTTGTTTGTTTTTATATGTGTGTGTAGACAAATGTATAAAATGTGATCTGTAAAAGTAAGTTTGGGAAATCGGTTCTCTGTCATCTTTTATGTCAGTTCAGAGAATGGAACTCATGTCTCCAAACTCACTCAGCTAGCATTGTATCTTCTGAACTATCTCACCTGTCTTCTACCCATATTTCTAGCACAATTATTATCTGACAACTTAACAGTTGGAATTTATTCAGTTTCCATTTCTTTGGCACATAAAACCAGTCACATTGCTACAAATTCAAATCTAACCACATGTACTGAGACTTATTGACTATTTTATGTAGCAAGCTGAATTACCAGAAGGCTCCAACAAAATTAGTTGAAAATTATACTTTAAGAAATTTATGTCACCCATTATTTAAACAGGCTTAGGAGGTTAGTAGAAGAAGATAACCAGAATTAGTCTGTTTGAATTATGATAAAAGAAGCTAAGCTGAATTGAGGCAGTATATGCTGCCCCTTGCCATGTGGTTTGTTTTCTAAATGAAGTATGAGCGGCTTTACTGCTTTGGGGATTAACAAAATAAACACACTTAGGTATAAATATAAAACTGTCAAATGAGTATATGGAAAACTCTCATGGAGACTTGGAAAAGAGTCTTTGTAAAAGAAGAAAGAGAATCAGTCTTTGGTGAGACAGTTCAGGTTCTTGTCCCAATGACCACATGAATGCTTTTTGGACTTGCTGTATCAGTCTATTTTTATGTACACTGAGTAGGAGCATAACTGACATAGGTCACTGATGCTGAGTAAATTGTTTTGATTGTGTACAGAGCCTAATATCTGCTACAGATACTCATTTTAGTTGGATTAGACAGTTCCAGAGAAATGTTGACCAAAGTGTTTAGATCAACAGTCAGGGCTTGCCTGATGCTGCAAAATATCTACCAAGCCTATTTTAGCTGAATATAAGAAGCCACTTTTATGTTCAGATTTGAACTTCACAGGGGCCTTTGAAGTAGCATGGGAAAGATATTTTTCCAAGTTAATAGACACAGAGCAAAAACTATGAGTAAAATTGTTAAGTGACAACCAAAGCCTCTATAGTCCACAGTGGAGCCTCCTAAAGCAGGGGCCATGGCTTCCATGCCCCCAAGGTCTAAATACTCTGTAACTAACAAACATTTTACCTGTGTCTTATGGCCCAGCTTCTTCCCAGACAGTTTCCCATGGGGACAAATGAGATATAAAAGTCAAAAAGAACTCTGATAACCCTGCCACAAAAATCTGCAGATAGAAGATATTGGACTATCAATATTACCTGTACTAATCTCTCTCTCTCTCTCTCTCTCTCTCTCTCTCTCTCTCTCTCTCTCTCTCTCTCTCTCTCTCTCTTTGTGTGTGTGTGTGTAGGTAGGTAGGTAGGTAGGTAGTAGGCTGGATAATAAAATTCAGGAATTGGTTCTGTCCTTCCAGTGAGGAATCGCAGACTAAATTTATGTTGTCAGCTATTACATTCTGAGCCATGTTGTGGACTCCCCATTACATATTTTGAGACAGGATATCTCCATGAATGCAAAGCTTATTATTTCAAGTAGATTAGTTATTCAGTGAGCTTTTTGCAATCTTCTGAATCCATTCCTAGAGCTGATCCGTTAGGACCATCTTGGCTCAATATTTATTTGAATACTGGGGATTTGAACTAAGGTACTCTTGTTTGCCCAGCAAGTGCTCACATTCACTGACCCATCCTTTTAGACTGAACACACTCTTTTTACATGAAAAAAAGCATGGGGGGGGGCTAGCTTTCATAGTATGTTTGTTCCAGGAAGTCTTTATTTGCAAAGAATTTGAATCATTTACCTAATTAATCTGAATACTAATGTTGGGTAACTATAGATATTTCTTCTTTCCACAAGAAATAAAGTTCATTCATAAAGTAGTCCTCAGGACTTTCTGTTGGTATTATATAAGAAAATAAAAGATGCATGTTGAGGTTTCTGAGAAAGAACCAAAGTAGAGGTGTATTAAATACTTGTATATTATACAGATGCACATATGTTTGCACACATATGACTGTATAACTGTTTATTTCCTGGGTCATGAAAAATGGAGAAAGCAATGGGAAAAAAAAAGGAGATGTGTATGTGTGGTGCTTCCTGGACAGTGGAAAGTTACTCTTTCCTATTAATAATAACCCAAAATATCTCCATCCATCTTGACAGAAAGGTCATGATTGGCTTGAACCATAGCTTTCCATTATAGCTTCATTCCCTCTCTTTCTCCACTCTTCCTTTTACTGTACAGACTCTCCTCCTTTAGTGAGCCCTTGGAGGGAGGGAAAAAAAAGAAAGCAGGCTTCATCAATTTTTCTAATGGATCTTTCAAGAACCTTAAAAAAACTTTATATTTTTTAGATCTTTTCAAACAATGTTCATATTAGAAGGTTGGCAAGGACCTTATTGGATTTAGAGAACCTTCATTAAGAAAGATTGGGAATGATTTCAAGGTCAGTATCAAGTGTCCGCAATGAGCTTGACTTCAGAACTACAGGATAGCAACCTGTCCTACTCCACAGTTAACTACACTGACAATCAATTTTCAAGGCTTGGTGGTTAGAATGAGGATGGACCCATAGGCTCATATATTTGAATGTTTGCTTCCTAGTTAGTAGAATTGACGTAACTAGGAACCAGGAACCATGTCATAGTTGGAGTAGCTGAGATCTTGGAGGAGATGTGATATCAGGGTGAGCTTTGAGCCAGGGATAGGTTTTGAAATTGAAAAAGATGACAAGATCACATGAGGCTCACTTGTTCTCTCTCTCTCTCTCTCTCTCTCTCTCTCTCTCTCTCTCTCTCTCTCTTTCTCTCTCTTTCTCTCTCCCACCCCCATCTGCCATCTGCCTCAACTTGTTGATTAGATATATCAGCTCCAGGAGTCTCTAGCTTCTTGTTGCTTTGCTACCCACAATGACAGTCATGAAATTAACTCACTATTTGAAATTATAAACAAGACCCAAACACAGGTTTTTTTCTTCATAAATTGTATTGGTCATGATGTTTCTTCACATCTGTAGAAAAGTAACTAAGACTGGAGGAAAGAGCTATTCTGACTGAGCCAGGCTTATGTCACAGTCCTTATAGTTATGGTGTTGGGTCCAGGTACAGATAACTATGAATACTCAAGACAATGCTGATCCATTGTTGTTTCTTCAGTGTGTATGTGATCAGAGGACAGTTTACAGGAGCCTATTCTCCATTTCCATCATTGAAAATTGATGGAAAAAATTGAAACCAAGTCATCAGTCTCAGAAGCAAGCACCTTAACCCACTGAGCCATCTTGCAAATCCTTTTCATTGATTTTTTTTTTAAAAAAAATGGGTATTAAAAGTAGACAGTTACTCCAACAATCTCTGAAAGATCATCTGCATACATCTGCCTCTATATACATGTGTTGATGTGTATTGATGATCTCAGCTCTGATTATTGCAAGATCAAAGTAACAACTATTAAAAAAATTGCAAATAATCTGTCTGTATTATCAAATATTTATCCAAGATTTAATCCTTTATATGAAAATAATTAAGCATATCCATTTAATTAATGAATATAAAACAAGTAGAAAGTAACTGTGAATAAAAATCAGCCTGCATTTATTGTGTATTCAAGACCAAGTGACTGTATTATCACTCTGATAATATTAGAGGACCATCTTCTAGAGTCCCTTTAGATGAGCTGACCTTTACCTCTGATGAAAATTCTACGACTTTTATTCTTTCTTAAATTTTACCTTTCTGTTTCCTGAAATTAGTAATTAGTAATAGTATTAGCTAGTGTTTTTGTTGTTGTTTTGTTGCTATTGCACTAGTTGTTGTGATTGTTGTTGTTGTTGGTAGTGGTGGTATGACAAAACATCAAATAAAAGCAACTTAATATGGGAAATTTTTATTTGGGCTCATAGTTCTAAGACAGTACATCATGTCAGATAAGTCAGCAGCAGGGGCATGTGGCCGCTATTCAAGTTTTATCTAGTTAGGAAACAGAGAGTAAATAAGTCCTCTAAAACAGGATTTAGTAGGTCTTGGGGCCTACATGGATTAAAAATTGCTGTATACATATTACACTGTGTTAGGAACATTTGTCATTTCATTTTCAATTAACCTTGTGTCATTATTTATATGTAATAGTCATATTTACTCATTTGGTTTATAATGAACAAAGTCTATTAGGTGATGTTCTTTAATTACTATATTCTTAATGATCACTCAGGCATGACTGGAAAATTCCATGATGTTACTGTTTTAGGCAGATAATCATTAAATATTGCTAAGTACCAGTCTCAATTTGAGAGAAGATACCCAAGAGAAGATCCAAAAGGGTAAATGCAAGCAGCAAATGAATGACTTGGATTCAGTGATGGATGCAAGCTAACAGCTCTGTGTTGTGCTTGAGATAGCTCTCAGCTCAAGATAGCTCTATCTTACTGAACAAAAACCAGTCATTCATTTACATAAACTTCTTTCTTATTAATTACATATCAGTTTAATCATTTACACAAGGTTCTCTTTTGTTTATTCCAGGAAGCCCCATTTTATGATTTTATACACTTGACTCTCAGAAACTGAAATATAGAGCCAATTCAAGGCAAAATGAACCAGAAAGCAAGTACAATTTTTAGCATAGCAAGTCCTATGCAATTCACTAGGCAAAGCACTTTTTGCCAAGTCTGGACGTAGCGGCTATACTTATGTGGAAAAGTTAGCTTTATGAATAATACTTTTTCCATTGAAGCTCATTTTTATAATTATTACATACTTTAATATATTCTTTTAATCATTGTATTTGTTTTCTTTTTATGTTAGCAATTCTAAGGCTTATTGGAGAATAGAATACCTTTAGGTAGGAATATCATCAAGCCATTTATTTTATTTATTTTTGTAGATCAGTTTGTTCTTGAACTGACAAGATATCCACCTGTCTCTGCCTCCTGAGTGCAGAGATTAAATGTGTGCAGCACCACATCTGGCCTCCTTAATATCTTTGTGACTAATCTGACTCATTAATTCTTTCAATTCCATGCAGCTCCTCATACAATTCATATTGCATCTTTGTATTTTGCATAGTTAAAAAATTCTGTAATAACAGTTCTTACACTGATTTATGTATTCTTGAACTCTATTCAGCGGTTTTGTCCTCAGCATTTAGGGCTCTCCTGAAGGTCTCAGCATCACAGAGACATAGTCTTCTTTCACAGAATCATGTGTTTCTGATTATCATAGAATCGTTAACTTTGGCAGGGAGATGATTCCATATAACCTTGGCAGGGATAAAATTTTCTGAAGTAGGAACATACAGTAAAATACATATACTATTATGCAAACAAGCCTTAACCCTCCAACAACCATGAACACCTTAGAAGACTTATGCTCTACTGGCTCTATTCCAGGGTTGAGAACTCTTTCACAGTCATGTCAGACCTGGCAAAATATATCATGATAAAGCCAAAGCTCTAAAAGTTTCTTTACCATGATGGCCAAATCTCTTCTCAAAGCATAATTCATATATTATAAGATAATTTGGTACTGACTTGGTATTGTCATAAGAGAAGTCTGCTGACAAAAGTTGGACACAGCAATAGCTGAAGCAATAGTAAATTTCAGAGTTATTTCTTTGTTCCTTACTTCCCCTATTCCTAGTTTCTTTCCTTCATCCTTCCTTCCTTTCTCCTCCTTTCCTCCATTCCTCCCTCCCTTTTTCTTTTCTTCATTCTCCCCACCCTCCTTCTTTCTCTCTTCCTTCCTTCCACCCTTTCCTTTCCCTTCTTTTCTCTTCCCTTCCTTCACTTCTTATTCCTCCCCTTCATTTGTTTTTACTCCTGTTTCCCTTTTTTGAGATAGAGTCATATGTAACCCAGACTGGCATAGAACTCACTGTTTAATTTCTGATCCTCCTGTCTTGACATCCTGAGTTCTGGGTTGCAGGTGTATCTTACATTCTGGTTTTGTGCAATGCTAAGAATCAAATAAAGAACTTCATACATGCTGTGCAAACACTGTGCCAGCCAAACTGATTTCAAGTCGTAAGGCTGTATTTTCTTAACATAATTGCTCAGAGACTCCAGATTCAGTATTTTTTGCATATCTCTTTCTTCCCCCTGCATTGAGTTGTGCTCATTTTTGACTGTTCAATTAAAGAAAAAAAGAAAAGAAAAGAAAATAAGACTTTACTGTGTTATCATAACCATCAAAGCCTTGCCACTTCTCAAATGTTTCACTTGCAATATTGCTTGAAATACTGCAATATTGCTTGGAATATTAGAATGACCTTATTGAAAATACTTGCATACACTATAAGAATCAAAGATCCCAGGGAGTAATTTAAAATTCAATGAAGCTTTGGTACAGACAGAGGGTACCTACTGGTGGTAGGAGAGACATCAACACTTGACGCTTCTTTCTGTGGATTGGCTTCAGTTAATTTTCACAGGACTCTGACAAATTCAAGAAAAAAGGGTAAATTTTGTCTGGCAGTTTTTAGGTACAGCCAGTCTATCAAGGCAGGGAAGATATGTGGGTGGCAGTATCTTGACATAGCTGTTCACTTTACAACCATAGTGAGGAAAGAGGAAGATATACACATTGTTGCCAAACTAATTTTTCTTTTCAACAGTCAAGCACGCATCCTCCAGAACAATATCCACCACAGTTGTGGGGTTTCTCTTTTTGACTACCACAATATGGAACCTCTGTTCAGGAATATTCCTGGAGGTTAGTTTTTTGGGGTATCCTGAATACCATCAAGTTGACAATCACGTGTGAATGACTTATCTATGGCACCAAGATCATCCTGGTGGATGAACACAGTCGTTTCCTACCCAATATTTGCAAAGCATTGAAGACTTGAAGACTTTTCTTCATGACAGTAGCTTCTGATACATTTTCTGAATGGATTGTTTCAGAAATACTATGGTGGAATTATGTACTTGTAAATAGCTGAGGTTTCCAGTTTCCAAGGAACACTAGGCTAATGATGTTGGGGTCACAAAATCTTCAGACAAGAAAGCCTGGAACTAACAGTAAAGTCTTTCACCACTTCCTCTAAAATCTCTGAGAAATATAATATCTCTGTCCTATTACTTGTTTCTGAGATGCTCAACCTGCAGTTTCCTGCTATTCAGGAGTAAGGAAGCATAGCTCAAGCTGGAAAGCTGTTTGCCAAATCTAGGCAAAACAGTCATTTCTCCTTAATTTATAGTAACACTTTCTGTCTACATCTGAGAGGCTCATCCTTTGTCTTTGGTTGCAGGGGCAATGCTAAGTAGATTTGTAAGTTTAGCTGAGTAGACACAAGAAGACACATGATGTTTGCTGTATTTTCAAGTGGATAATATGTTTATGGTGCCCCTACATTGTCACAGTTGGCTTGTCCATATCTGAGCCAGGGATTCCTACTTTGTTTTTTTTAATTAACTTATTCATAGGTTTCTGTTTTTATCCATAACATGTGTTCAATATGCACATTGAAGAAAGTATTTTATAGACATAAAATTCTCCCATAATGTAACTAGTGCTATTACAATTTTTACAACTATCTATATAGGCATCTAGGCATCTATCTAACTATCTGGGCATCTATATCTTTGTGTGTACTCTATAGTGTTTAAGACAGTTGTCAGAATATGTTGCCAGACATTGTAATAGATAATAAATACACATCAAATTGTTTTTGTATTTTTTTTACTTTGACAGTGTGCACTTTTACCACATGTATATGTGTGTGTGCATGTGTGTATGTGTACATGTGAATACAAATACATGTGCATATGTGTGGCATGTGGCACATGGTAAGTGGCATGTGTGTATATCTGTGCATGTGTGTGTATGTTGTAAAAATGTGTGTGACTGCACGAGCTCATATGTTCACATGTGGAAGGTAAAGATGATCAATGAGTGTATGTGTCTGTTACTCTTCAACATAGGTTTAGAAACTTGGTTTCCTATTGAATGGGCAGCTCAGTGTTGTGGCTATGCTGGCTCACTAGAAGTTCTAAAGAAACATGCTTTTTTTCTGCACCCTCACTGCTGGGATGGCCAGCACAAGCATGGTCATGCCTCTGTTATTACAGAGAGATTTGAACCCAGGTTTTGCTTTCACAGAGATTGCTCATTCAGAAGCATTTTAATGTTAGAAATAATTTACTGCTATGTCAATGAATGTGTACATAAATAACCTGGATGGAATAAGCCAGCTAGTTTATTGACTTTCATTTTTATAGCAGTTGTGATATCTCTCTGCGACAAACGGATAGTTTTCTTACATTGTATGCATAATTCTGAGTTGAGAGTGAACTTTGTGAACATATATGCCTCTGCAGTTACCTACACTCCTAGTAGGTACCTAGGTATCTGTAGGTTATTTTGGACTGAGGAAAAAGATGGTGAAAGTGGCTTCCAGGAACTTCTGGAGCTGTTTTACTTCTGTTTATACAAATAGTGTCAGGCTTCACAGGATGGAGTTTTATTTTACTATATTAATTTATTTTGAATTGAAAATGTTCTCGGTATTTAAACATATCTTTGCAATATGCTGGTCTTTGTTTAGCATCTTACTGGAGTATGTATTTCTCCATGAGTAGGATAGACAAGTATTCTTGAGGCCAATTCAACTCTTTTCTGATTCTCCACTCCATAGGTTGATTCCAAGTAAGAAGAATAATGACAGATAATAACTGTTGACCTCAGCCATGGTCTTCAAATACACACACATATTACTACACACAAAATATATAGACATACGTACACCAGACACATACACATGAAAAAAATTAGAAAACTAATGAAGGGTTTATTACAACTCATAATTTTGGAGGATTTAAGACGTGACTAATGCATCATCTTTATTTCGGGGCCAGTAGTGAAGCAACACATTATGATGGGAACACATGAAATAAATGTTGATTTCACAATAGCATAAAATGGGAGAAAGAAAGTAGTACCTAACTTCTGTTATTCTCTTTAAATACCAAAGACTGTTCTCCAGCTCTTGAAGATTCTACTATCTCCACAAAGGGCCAAGGTGTTTACTAAATCTATAAAAACAAGGCTTCTGGAGATATTCAAGATTCAAGCTGTGGCAGCTTATAACCTACTGAGATTTTTTGTTTGTTTTTTTTTTTTTTTTTTGTTTTAAAGAAGTAGACTAAAGTTGTTAGAAGACCCAAAAGTATTTCAAAGTGTTATTGGACTGATATCTAATTGATAACATAGTATTTCAGCATGCCTGATCCTGAATAGCAGAATGATGCAGTTGACATGGATGAAATGACAACTATAAAAATGCTGTAAGAAGAAAAATAAACAGACTTGCCTTCATTGCTGGTAGAGAAACCAATTTAATATTGTATGAGCATGCAGAGCTTCCCTTCTACTTCAAAAGGTTCAAGACAGATTTCTAAGGAACAATAGAACATATTTGCTTAATACAGATATATGTGACATGAAACCTTCAAAACCTCCCGGGGAAAGGATTCTATTTTGATGTTTTTAGCTTCAGTTAATTATAGACAGACACACAGAAATATGAGAGCTGTCATCTAATACTGGAGTCAGAACCTGGGTCCTGGCAGCCTGAGAAAGCCAAACTTGAACATCTGTCCTCAAAAAGCCAAATAAGAAACATAGTAAAAAAGCAAAGAACAAAGACATATTTAACATGTCTGTACTGAAAACATGAATTGAGATGTATAGTGAAACCCCCTTGTATATATTTTGGGTCCTGACACAAGGTCCAGGTTTAAATAGAGAGTCAGAATAGAGAATTCCTGATCCAGGTATGGGATTTTTTTCTAGCTTGGTTTTCCCAGAAAGGAAGTCTGCTAAGCTGCCAGAATTGTGAAGTCTTTTTTTCAGGACACTGGCTCTTACTCCAGCTGACACCAGGGCTTCATCCATTTATTTCCAATAATTTCTTAGTGATCATTGTCTCAACATCCTGCTAGTTAAAGGGTACAAGTATATGAGTAAAATATTTTCATTCCTGCTGGAATGAAAACACAAACAGCAACAGAATAAGGAGGGAGATCTTCAGAGTCTTATATATAGTGATCTCTCCTAGCCACTAATGCAGCAGACCATTCTGCAGTGCTGGAATTAATTTGAAAAAGAAGACACCAACCTTCTTGAGTTTATTCTGTACTTTGAGGCAATGTAGTCCTATGTTTTGCACCACTCAGTTTTATTAACTGGGTTGGTTAGGGCCCTGTGAAGGATTTTTATGCTTAAAATAAGCATTATACAAGTCTGTTAGCTTTCTACAAGTATCTTAGGATTGTGACGAGTATTATATGAGATGCCAAGGAGAACTGCAGCAAAGACTGACACAACCTTCACAATGGTAAATGCTTCTATGCAATGAAGTTCGCATCAAACATAAAAAAACAGAGCTATGAGTGAAAACACTTCTTTTTAAAATGTTATTCCAACTTTGGGTATATAGCATTATATTGGCTAATTGTATGCTATCTTGACACAAGATAGGGTCATTTGGAAAGAAAAACTTTCAGCTGAGAAAATGTCCTCCCTATGTTTTGTCAGTAGGCAGATTTCTATTATATTTTTGTTGTTAATGATTGATGTAGTGGAGTCCAGCTCACCAGGGGCAGTACCATCCTTCCTTCTATAGGTAGTCCTAAATGATTTACAAAATAGGTTGAGCAAGACATAGAGAACAAGTCAGCAAGCAACATCCTTCTGTGGTCTCTGCATCATTTCCGGCCTTGAGGTTCTTGGCTTGAGTTTCTTCTTTGACTTCCCTCAGTGAGGGGGTATGTGACTTGAGAGCTGTAAGATGAAATAAACCCTTCACTCCCTGAATTGGTCTTGGCATGGTATTTTATCACAACATGTGATATGTAGACATATAACTTGTTTTTTATTTTGTGGTGTGTGTGTGTGTGTGTGTGTGTGTGTGTGTGTGTGTATGGTGGTGTGTTGGGATGGTTGTTGTGCTTAGAAATTTTGGAGTTGGAACTAGATGATCATAAGTCTGTGGACTTATGTTTTAGGAGCCAACCTGGATCTTCTCTGGAAGATCAGCAAGTACTCTTAACTTCTGAGCTATTTCTTCAGACTCCAGTGTGTAATTTTTGAAAGCGAAAGCATAATTTTACTTTTCTTTAGAGAATATACCTCAATAAATAAACTATAGAACAGTGGTTCTCAAACTTCCTAAAGTGGTGACTTTTTAATACAGTCCCTCATGTAATGGTGACCCCCCAAACATATACTTATTTACATTGCTACTTTATAACTATAAAATTGCTACTGTGAATCATAAATTGTAATGCAAACATTTTTGTACCAGAGGTTTGCCAAAGGGTTTGTGACCCACAGGTTGAGAACCTCTGTTCTAGACATTTCCTTCAATAAGGGAAAGATTTTCAAAACTACTAATGTTCTTCTCCTTTTGAGTTTCAAATTTAGTGAGGTTTTTTTGGTTTTGTTGGTTTTTTTTTGTTGTTGTTTGTTTGTTTGTTTGTTGTCTTTTCATCTGTTCCTGCTAAGCTGTGAACTCACCTGTCAAGTTATAGAAATTATTCATTATATCTTACTTCTTACTCAGAACTCTATGGACCTATTCAATTCTGGTTTTTATGTGCTCCAAGCCAGGCCCTACAACCTGTCCTCAAAAAGCTAATTACAGAAGTTAGATTAAAAGAGAGGAAGTCAATGTTGCTACATTGAAAAGAAGGACAAAGAATTAAATGAAGCCTGACATTCCCTTTCAAGGGCTTGAAGTAATACTGAAGCCTAAACTGAGGGCCAGGGATAATCACTTCTAAGCTGTCCCTGCTATGGTGTGGTCCCATCCACTTTTAGCCTACCATTATCTTGGCTCTAGTCTCATTCTATCACATGGTCTCTTAAATCTGTTAAATCTGTACAAAAACTCTAGAAGACATGTTCTCCTGATGGCTGGGACATTTCCTTTTTGGAACTTGAGACTGCTCAGGAAAATTCCTGTTCCTTTGGGGTCTATGTTAACTGTAAGATTGAGAGACTTGGTATCTCTTTAGAATAGCTTGATCTCTGTCAGAATAGTTATATCTTCAAAGTTTCAATACAGCATATACATTTTAGGATGAAAACACAGTGAGTAAATATCAATAGACTCAGATCCCATGGAGGAAAAGGGTTATTATGGCAGTCATGAGACTTCAATTTTCGTTTCCTCTGTGGGACACAAATGTGAAGTTATACTTGAAGAGATGAGAGGAAAGCAATTCATTATCTTGTTAGTGAATATATGCTTTTAACATTCACTTTATTTTTAAATTTTAAATATGAACACATGAATGGAGATATTCACTGGAGGCCAAAAGAGAGCATCTGATACTCTGGAGCAGGAACTATAGGCAATTGTGTGCTGCCTAATGTGGATGTTTGGAATTGAGCTTAGGTTCCCTGCAGGAAAAGAACACATTTTCAACTCTGAGCCACTATAAAAAGTGTTAAGAAATTTTCTGCAAACCAGAGAATTATCATGTCTTGCTTTCCTTATAAGAAAGCTGATTTAGCATAATGTAGTATTCTTCAGATGTGGATTTGAAATGACTCCTGACGACCTCTAACTCAAATCCACCTTGAAAACCTCAAAATTTGCTATCACTGATTACATTAAAATGAGAAGATCTGGGGCAGTAGAGATGGAATCTACAGTGAACTGCATAACTTATAAGCATTAGAACCCAACCATTACGATCCACATTAAAAAGTTGGTAATGTTGGCATACACTTGTAATCCCAGTTTTGGGTAGATGAAGAACAGTGAATTTCTGAGACTTGTGGGACACCCAGCCTAGCCTACTTTATGAACTTGAGGATGGTGAGAAGCCTGTCTCAAAATAAATAAGTAAATAAACAAACAAACAAATAACAAGCAAATAAATATGCAAGCAAACCCATACCCAGGAAGATTGTCCCTAATAAAAGTATCCCTCTGACTTTCAGCATATACACATGTATCTTTTCACACATAAACATACATAAATTATAAAGGAACAGATCCTAGAAATGTATTACTGTTGAGGTTTGATCTTTTTATTGTAATGATAAGCACTGTCCTCAAGGCCTTGTTGCTCCCAGGAAAGAGAGAATCCACACACATTATGTGATCTTGCTTCTTGATTTAATACTATTGGTTAAATAAAGATGCTAGTAGCCACTATATTGATAGAAAAGACATAGATGGATTTTGGATTTCCTGGGTTTGGGGTTTGAAGAGACTACAAAGCAGAGGGTGGAGAAGACACCATGAGATAAGAATCTTAAATCATGGCCATGAGGGCTGGCCAATTGGAGGTAAGATGGAACATTATAAGTTATAACTTGGGGTTACCAATAGGAAACCCAAGTTTCCTAATTGTTTAAGCTCCAGTGTCGGGAACCATAATGGGACAAGCTAATAATGAGCAGATGATCATCCTGAAATGCTTGCCTCTGATTATTATATAATCCGCGACGAGTGTGCCCCATTAGCAAGGCTGTGGTGGATGTGATTTTAGGAAAGATTCCTGCTATTAATATGCTTTTCCCATTATTATTGTTATTAAACATATGCAACTATCACTAAGCAATAGCACACCCCTTTGTAGCAGATCTCTGCAGATCCACAAAGATGTACTGTCTTGTAGTGCTACTATATAGACAAATAGATGACTTCTTAAGTCTTAATGATGATCCTATAAGAATTCCTAAAATTATATCAGTGATTATTAAGCTCTTTTATAACGGGACTGCTATTAAGTCCCTCAGGCATAGTCGAAACTGCAAAGAGAACTCTGCCAGTCTCCTGAGTGTTATCAGTTAATTGCCCCAAGAGAGATAGTAACTGGACCTTCTCCTGCGCAGAGCACATTCCAAGAGGTCATAAAACAATTAGCCTAGGTTACTAGAGGGAATCCACAATTTATTATAGGTACCGGGACAGAAAAGAAAATATTGCCTGGGTTTATCTATACAAATCTTCATTAATTTCTTAAGTTATAGTTTCACATTTTCTGCAAACCTGTGGAGCTAGACAGGTAATGAATGTCTAGCTAGATAATTACTCCTAATGGATATTCATGTAAACATTCTGTGTTGTAAATTTCTATTTCAATTTATGACTTGAATTTTGGTGTGAACTTGTGATGAACCTTGTAACATGTGATCATGTACTCTGAATGGCATATAAATACTGAAGACAAAGAGTTGAGGGAGAGAGTGAGTTAGGAATTAGTTAGTTAGTTAGGATCCCATCACCCTTTCCTTTCCCCCTGCCTAGAATTTTTCTCCCTTGGGGTTTTTTACTTTGTTAGAATCTTTTCTTCTTCCCCACTCAGGACCTTTCCATGTTTCCCCTCAGATAGCTTTCATAGGATACTTTTTACACTTAATAAACTCTATAGTCACTTTTCTAAAGGTCTTTTCTTCCTGCGACCCACCAGCAAGTTAGAGCCCAGCAGTTCCTGCTGAGATAGAACAAAGGCCACGTTGCCTAATCCTCTGCTGTTAGGCTACAGGTGTTAATTACCCTAGCCTACAATCCCATCCTTTCTGTTCTTAGGGCCAGGATGCTGACTGAAGGTCAGCTACAGTAGCATAGGGGCTGCCTCGAGAAGAACAGACCGTGGGAGAAGGAGAAGAAAGAAGAAGCAGCTGCATCTTTCTCTCTCCCCTTCTCTCACCCTCAAGCAACGGGTGAGGGGGTTGCCCTTCGGCACTCCAGTATATAAGTATAGATAAAATTTCTCTGCTCATGAGACAAAAAGGAAGAAATTCGTGTTTGCACTTCTGATTAAAGGCAGCAGGAAAATTGAAAACCATGAATCCAAGAATTGACCTATTTTTAAAAGTTATGCCATAACTTTATGGGAAAGTTATTGAACCCGTAAAGTATTTGAATAAAGGTGCTTGATCATTTTCACAATATAGTGCCAAGGCTTCAAGTCTCAGGAAATATGGGGCAGAGATTGAAAAAAAAAAAAAAGATGCTAGAATATACACTGGACCATAGGCAGGGTCGTAGTAGGCCACAGCAAGATTGAGAAGTGAAGGAGAGCAAAGAGAAAAACTTCAGATTTCTGGAGAAGATGCTCATCTTTATTGTGGGCTGATGGTAGTGGGAGCCATTGCTTTTTCATCAGAACTTCTTATTCTTTAGTGATGTCATAGTGAATCTGAGGTCCATGTCTTTTAACTTTGAAAAAAATGATATAAAAATAGGTAGAAAAAATAACTTGTGCCGGTGAAATAACTCAGTATATCAAAGCACTTGTTTTGCAGCTTGGTCATTCTCAGAACAATGCAAAACAAAAGCTGCAATATGTGTGCAAGCTTGAAAGAATAAAAGAAAAAAAAAGAAGAGGAATATTCTTTTATATGTCTAAATACATGTTGTTGTACAACTTTTTCTAGAGAAGATTGGAACAATATAATCAACTTATTCTATTTAGAAGACTGATGATAAGTTCTAGCACACTAAACTTTTGGGTTATTGCTTACCAGAATACAGATAACTAATGCAGATTTATCACCAAAGAGTCCACATCAGTGTAAAAACTCATAAAAGCTGCATCTCTAGATCTTTCTGTATGACTTGTAGGTAGCTTGTCAGGTCAGGGAGATTTCTTTTGTCATAGCAGTTGTTACTACTGGTAAAACTTCAAGTAGGGGCCCTATGAATCTTGTAAGTTTCAGTGGCTTCCTAAGATTTGTGAATTGAACCTCAGAGGTTTAGTTTACCTACTGTATCTTAAAGAATCTTTCTGCAACAGGGAGTATTTCAATTCAAAGGAAATATCTACACTGCACATGGCTATTGCTAAGATACTTGCAGAGAAAAAGATGTGTATTGACAGCTGGGAACTAACAAAGATAGGAGGCTATCTTGAACAAATATCATATTACTATGGGTTTCTAGACACAAATCTTATATAGGAAGCTGTGGAATGGCATAAGAGAACTAATTCCATCTTCAGTCTCTGCAGAAAAGAATGTTACACTTCTACTTTCAGGACTGAGTGTAAAGCCCTAATTGTAATGCATGAATGTATGATGTCACAAACAGAGTCTGTTTTGAGTTTTTTCAAGTTTAGAGCTCTACACAGAAAAGAGCATTGGATGTCTATAATTGGTATCTAGTGGAGTCAATAACTTCTATGTATGTCAAAGAGGAAGGGGCACATGCTGGTGGTTCGTGGTTAAACAGGCTGATTCTGTGAGCTCAGTTTAGTCTGTAGAATAGCATCTAGCATTAGCATTCAGAGATGTAATGCCAGTATCATACATATGTCAATGGAGACTCACACAAGTAGCTGTGCTTTTTTATCCTGGATTGTATAATTCTGTGGATGTTAACATTGGCTGAAAGTAAACAATATTACAGATAAAACACAATTACTCAAATTTTCTTCCTTCTAAATTGTTTTCAGTAACACACTATGATCAAATAACAGTCCAGATTGAAACTACCATTTGCCCAATCTTTATAAAAATAATATCAAAATGACAGTTTTAGTGGATATAAAAGTAATTACTATATTTAGCTGCCATTAACAAATGTATATCTTCAACGATTTTAGCATTGTACTTTAAACATGAGCTTTGATAGACTCTTACCCATAAAATTCCAACATGTTAATTAACTTCAACAATCAGGCAAAGACCAGTGAATAAATGTAGTAGGACTTACCTACTGAATACTGAGGAACTCCACCATGCTGACCCACTGCTTTCATCTTGTCATTCACTGCTTAAATACTGCTGCAAATTTTCATTTTATTCAGTACTGCACCAAAACATAGGCTTCTGTTCTGAATTTTTTTATACATGTGTGTGTGTGTGTATGTGTGTGGTTTATGTGTGTATATATGTGTTAATATAATAGTGCATGTGTGTGTTGTTAGTATGTATACTTCATAAATGTGTATATGTGTGTTGATATAATGCTGCATGTGTGTGCTTTGAGTATGTATGCTTTATAAGTGTATATGTATGTTGATATAATGGTACATGTGTATGTTATGAGTAAGTATGCATATGCTGGTGATAATGAATGTGGAAGGCATTGGATATATTCTTCTGTTTACCTGAAACTTGCTTTGGGGGCCATGATCTCTCACTGGTCCTGGAGTTCACCAATTTTCTGGGGAACTTTTTTACTCTCTTGTTTTCTCTTTTTAGTGGTAAGAATATAGGCCCTGCCACCACATCCAGAATTTTAAGTGAGTTCTAAGGATCCAAAAACAGACTTTGTGTTTTCTCATAAAGTATTTTATCTACTTAGCCTCTCTCTTTTAATTTTCCTAATCATTACTTACACACAAAGCCTTGCCATATCCATAAGCTTTTCTAAAATAAATTACAGTGAATAAAGTAAGAAAAGTAAATTGCTCATTTTTCATGTGGGAAGAAACTCAGGAACAAACCTAAAGAGCTCTATGTTCACCTTGCTTTCAACTTTAATTTTGCTTAGCTATCAGCTTCCCTTCCATGGGACCCTGAGAGTAAATTTCTTTTATATCTACTTAACTCAGCCTTGAGTTCAGTGCAGTTTACTGTTCATTGGAGGACATTGTTTTGTGAATGGCCATACCACCTTCTCCACACATCAGTCACATTATTCTGTTTCCTATATATATATTACTCCAAAAGTATTTGTGATCATAACCACTATGACCCTTTCTCTTCTAATAGCTCAAGATTCAGGCCTAAATAATAAATAGAAAGGATAGATGTTAAGCCTTTCCTAGATGTAGCAAATTACAGGACAGCAAAATGTTGATGTGTCTCTTATTAACTGCCCTGTGGCTAGTTTCTTAGCCAGGCAAAGTCCATCTTAATTACAAAAAAAAAAAAAAAAAAATACAAAAAAAAAACTCATTTGATTCCTTTATTATTCATAGCCACCCTAGACACCTCATTGTTTGCTTTCTTCCCATTGGTGGGCCCCTAACACATCTCTACATATATTCACTCTGGCAACTCACTTATATCATCTACTCTCATTGCTGAGTGCGTAAATTCAATGCCCTCTATTACATTGTAAATATATACAACACCTGCTTTATTATCTTTATTTCAGTTATAACTATGGCAGTGATACAAACTCAACTTACCTAAAATAAAATACTGTTTTTCCCAAGCACGCACTACACTTACCATGGAAATCTCAGGGCATAGCAGTTCAATTGTCACTCATATAGCCTCATTTTTTTTACTTTCATATTTACAAAAATTCATAAGCTAAAATCTAAAAATATTTATAAAATTAGCTATGGAAAAATAAGTTCTAGATAGCCACTGTACAATGTACTGTATAATTTACCTAGCAATACATTAATTGTCAAATTGGTAAAATCTAGAATCACTTTGGAGACAAGCCTTCTGTTATATCTATAAGGAGGTCAACATTAGGTCAACTGAGGTGGGAGCACCTACTAATCTATGGAGGACACTAATTCATTGGCTAGGATCTGGGCCAAATAAAACAAAGAAAGCAAACAGAGAGCCAACATCCATCTCCTTCTCTTTTATGATAATGAATTCAATGTGAATAGTCATCTTAAGCTTTTGCCACCTTATTCTGCCAACTGTGCTGGATTCTATCCTTAAACTGTGAGCTAAATTTAGTGTCTCCGTCCTTCAAAGTTGTCTGTCTCTTAGCAAGGAAAAAAGTAGCTAATACAATGATACTGTGCATGTAAAACTATCAAGCCAGGTCAAATGTTCAATGCAATTATTAACAAAAGCAATTTAAAAAGCAAAAAGGCAAAGCAAACCCAAAAGTCTTCAAACTATAAAAATAAATATGTGAAAATATTTTGAGTTGACAGATATGCCTTTTGATTTACTTGAGAATTATGAAATACATATATACCAAACCTGTCTCTTCATGGAATCATACATCATCAACTATGTATCACCAATGATCTATACATGTGTATTAGAGAGGGGAAGGAGGGAGGGAGAAAGGGAGAGAGAGAGAAAGAGAGAGAGAGAGAGAGAGAGAGAGAGAGAGCAAGCTAGGAGTTTTCTCTAGTGCAACCATGCTCTAAGCCATGATAATTTTTATATGAGACTGTTTTTGCTATATGTATGTTATTCTCAACCCAGAAGCCAGAAACATCCATTTAAAGTTTAAATCAGACAATCCCTCATTTCTAGCAGCTTCAAAAGTATCAAAAAACAAAGTTCATTTTGTGCCCAAGATTTCCACATGTCTCTCATGTCTCATCACTTATTTATCTGTTCCTCTGTCTAACTTCATTGCAATACTCCTGCAAAATGGACATCCATCTTTCCATTACATCAGCTGAAGTAGGAGTCATATTTAATACTATTTAATACTATTTTTAATACTACTTTCTGGGACCTTGGGACTAGATAACCCTTCAATGTTATGTACAGTTTGAGAAATATTGGACTTTATTTTGGCCTCTTCCCACAGAAGCCACTCTTGATTATAGGTACTTGGAGGAAAAATGACAGCCAAGGGGGATCTCAATCCTAAGTGTCATTTGGGGTACTCAGCTGCATGCTGCCAACTGCTAATACCCCATTATCTGTTCAGATGAAAGTTGCAGTTCTTAAGGGAATCTAGGCCATATAACTTGGGACTCAACCCTGCAGACATGATCTCTGAAACTTCATCCTGTCTGTGCACATGCTTAGTGCTAAATCAAAGAAGAAATTGAAGGATAAGATAGGGTGGAGATGAAAGGAAAGAAGGATCTAGATGAAAGAGCGAACAAGGAAGGTAAAAGCAGAACATGATCAGGTATTGGGGGAGTAGACAGGAGTGAAGCCCTGAAGACCAACAGAAAGAATGGAAACAGGCAAACTTAGAAGGCAGCAGGTGGGTGTACACTCTAGAATGTACCAGACACTTGGGAGATGAGAGAAATTCAGGACTTAAAAGGTCAGACATTAGATAAATTGCCCAGAAGTGGGGAGAGGGACCTTGTATAGTCCACCTCCAGTAGAAAGACAGCACATCAAGTGCAAGGATGGGGTTGCCAACCCAGAGTCATAAACTCTGACCCAGAATTGTTCTTATCTAAAAGAATTGCAGGGGATAAAATGGAGATGAGACTGGAGGAAAGAAAGTATAGTGACAAACCCAAATTAGGATCTATCTCATGGGAAGGCTCCAAGGCCTGACACAAGGCTAACAAGAGTCTAGCATGTCTGCCCTTCAAGAGGCCCAATAAGCAGCTGAAAGAGTCAGATGCAAAAAAGTAAAACCAACTAATAGAGAAAAGCTGGGAATCCCTGTGGTTGAATTAGGGAAAGGGAAGAACATAATGAGAAGGAGGACAACCTCATAGGAAGACCAGGAGTCTCTATGAACCTGGACCCCCAAGATCTCTCAGACACTAAGCCACAAACTAGTAAGCTTGATAGGAGTCCCCTGACACACATACAGCAGAGGACTGCCTGGTCTGGCCTCAGTGAGAGAAGATGCACCTAACCCTTGAGAGACTTGAGGCCCCAGGGAATGGGGAGGCCTGGTAGGGTGGTACTGAAGGTGGGGACACCCTCTTGAAGATGAAGAAGCAGGAATGGCATGAGTAACTGTTGGAAGGCAGACTTAGAGGTGGATAAAGGCTTGACTGTAAAAATAAAGATTAAAGATAACTAAACCAAACTAAAAAAATATAAAAATAGAAATGTGTTTTAATGCCCAAAAAGAAGAATAGGGATAGGGATAGGGATAGGGATAGGGATAGGGATAGGGATAGGGATAGGGATAGGGATAGGGATAGGGATAGGGATAGGGAGAGGAAGAGGAAGAGGAGGAGGAGGAAGACATTCAGTGGGGTGAACAGCTTGGTATGCTAAAGTGAGGATCATAAGCCAGTGCCCAAGATAAATGATGAATCCAGCAGTGTACATTTGGAATGTGAACTGCTTTTTGTTTGGAAGAACATATCTTAATTTTTTTTTCTTTTTTAAAATACTTTTTAAAATTTTAGGTGTAAGTTCTGTCTTTATATCATTTGCACCCACACTGTCCTCAATATAAGTACCCAACTGCCTATCAACTTAATGATCTCCCCTTTATTATTTATTAATATTATTATAATTTATGTCATGTGTGTGTGAGAGAGAGTGTGTATGTATGTGAGTGTATTAATGCAACCTGATGAATCATTTAGAGATGCCCTTATATATGTGTGTTTCAGGCTAGCTCCTTGGAAATAGTAAACCTGTCAAGTACTTTATACATCGAGAAGTCTGCCTCTCCTTCTCTGAATCTAGGGGTGAAGCTTTTCTTACACGATGGCACACCAACTGGTATTGTCTCTATTCAGGTCTTGTTTAGGAAACAGTATCAAGATTTCATGGGAGCAGCTTCCCTGTCATATATTGAACATGCCCATGTAGAATATGCCATCTCATAATAAATCTCAATTGTCCCTGGCTCTGAAAATCTTTCTGCTCCATCTCCTACCATGTGGAAAGAACCTTAGATGTACTGATTGCATTGTAGATATATAAATCTTGGCTGCCACATAATCATTAATATATTCTCTGTATTTTGATCAGCTATGGATTTCTGTAATGGTCATTGTGTTTTGCAAAAATAAGCTTATTTGGTGAGGTGTGAGAGCTACTCCTACCTGTGTGTATAAGGATAAATATTTACATTGCAGTTGAAAATTATACTTGTTTAGGAATGTGGCAGTAGTAGGTTTACTTCTCAGGTACATGATCGCAGTCACAGGTTAATTGGCTATGTTTATAGTATTAGGTATGGATTCCCTTTTATTCATACAGCCTTAACTTCAATTTAGTACTGGTAGTTACCCATGAGATATATGTGCACTGTGTATACCCTTGGATATATCTTTTAGGATTGCTTATTGAGTTTCAAAGGCTTTAGAGATGGGTAGGATATCTGATTGACTTTCTCCCTTGGCAGCTTGACCAACAATTTTGTATGTAATGAAAGCCAGTTCACAGAGGGAAAGCTACCAGATCAGATTCATCTTTAATCCTAAAATTCCTGTGTCTGAAGTATGCAGTGTCTTCAGCAATCCAAACATTCTTATGGTAAAACAATACCTCAGAAGCTAATGAACTAACTATCCTAACAAATAAAGTGGCATGCAAAAAGAGACCTATTTCAAACAAGGTGGATAATGAGGAAAAACATCTGAGATTGTCTTCTTCCAAACATTTGTTGTGTTACCTATGCATGATTATTCATGTGTGCATGAAGGCATGGGTCATACATGCACACATGCACAACACAAAGAAATAAAAGAAGGTACTTTTTAATCCACAGTGCACCTTTTGTGAATATTTAATTCTCCAAGAAAACTGGTAGCTTCACTTTGGCATTGATACTTCATTCTTGAGCATTTGAACCAATGAACACAGAGAGCGGAAACTTTTATACTGGGGCAGAAGCCCCTGTATTCATTTCTAGATACTGCTGTCTATGATGTGACTGTTTGCAAATTCTAGACCCCAGGCCTGGCCTTTATTTCACATCTGAACACTAGGTTGGTTTGAATTGTTTTCTGCGAAGTCTTGAAGTTTAAATGTATTTAATCAGAACTACAGAAATGATCTAACTCTCTCGTGTGAGTAAATTTTATAAAACTCACAAAAGTTTCTAGAATGCTAAATTGTTTATTAGGGATGTTTGATGACACTTATTTGAAGAGTAATTACTTAGAGAGAAAAACTAATTCTTGAAAGGGGACTGGCCAATAATTTCTGAATGTATTTACTCTATATTCTCTGTGTCTGTTCAGATATTTACTTCCTATTAAAAGTGAAGTACTCTGTGAGCGAAGCACAGAAAGCATGAAGGTGAAGTACCATATAAAGTATGCTTATAATTAATTTTCATAGACTGATGGGGTTGTTTTTGTGTGAATGGCAAGGCAATTACTGGATGGATTCTCAGGCTATCTCACATACTAGCCATTTTAGTGCAAAGAGAAATGATTACAATGATGAATGGCAAGTTTGATAACTGTGGTAATGAGCATCAATATGAAAGGAAAGCAAAGAGGTTATGGAAATACCTCTATCAGTAAACTGCTTGCCTGGGAGCATTGGGCACTAAGTTTAATTCTTAGAACTCACTGGTAAAAGTCAAGCAGTTATTACTGTAATGTCAGAACTATGGAAATGTACCTAGGTAGATCCTTAAGTCTCATTGCTCAAACAGAGTAGCCTTATTGATGACCTACAAGCCAGTGAGGGATATTGTCTCATAAAACCATTGCATATATGCCTGAAAAAAACTTGCAAGAGGTTGTTTACTTCCCATGCACTCACATGCACACTGTTCTCTATCCCCACTCCCTATTTGTCCATACACACACAGACAAAAATATAACATTAAATATTAAGATCTAAAATGGTTTTTTACATAAGACAAAATGATAAGCCTCATCCTCAGACATACTGTGTAGACATTGATTTGGCAATATACTCAAAATATACAAAGATGCATCATCTGGCCCAATGTATCTGCAAATATATCTGGCCCAATGGATCTGCAAATGTATCTCAGAAATAGACTGCATACAGGTAGATTTTGGAAAATCTCAGTGGGTAATCTTAAGTGTGATAACCAAAGATCTGATTGAACCCAAACTTGTTTAAGAGAAGGGAAGAATTTTGAAATGATATAAGAAAGAAGAAAGGGGCAGCATATGTACAAATAAAATACTTTCAGATTATTAGTGAAAAGATCATGAAGCAAAACATCTATATTACATAATATTGTGGTGATGAAGGCAAGGAAATTTAGATGGGTAATCACTAGACACCCCAGAAGGACATTTTGCAGAGGAAAGTAGAATGGGTGGGAAGTAACTGTTTCTTAGAAGCCATTTCATTCTTTCTTATGATCATGTCTGAAAGTGTATTGGTTTAAAAAAAAACTAATGTTTTTAAAAATGCCATGACAGTGAGATGGAGAAATGTCTCAGTTGTGAAGAGCACTTGCTAATATTCCAGAAGACCCCAGTAGGGTTCCCAGTACCTATGTCAAGGAGAACACAACCACCTATAATTCCTGTGTCAGAGTATCTGACACCATTTTCTTTAACCACTGGAGAGCACATATCATAACACACACACACACACACACACAGAGAGAGAGAGAGAGAGAGAGAGAGAGAGAGAGAGAGAGAGAGAGAGAGAGAGACAGAGAGAGACAGAGAGAGACAGAGAGAGACAGAGAGACAGAGAGACAGAGAGACAGAGAGACAGAGAGAGAGAGAGACAGAGAGCTAAAAAAAAAAAGTCCTTGGTCATGCTCTATGTAATATAGATATAGAAAATGATTCACTGAAGAGTACTCCATTTATCCAAGAATTACAAACAATAATTGACAAGTGGAACTTCATAAAACCAATAAGTTTCTTCATAGCTACAGAAGGATTCACTCAAGTGAAGAGGAAGTATACAGATGGAAGACAATCTCTGCTAGTTTTACAACTGACAGAGAATAAATATTCAGAACATATGAGGAATTAAAAAGGAAGAAAGAAAGAAGCAAGGAAACAAAAAATGACTATAATTTTAAAAATGTGCATTGGAGCTGAACAGGGAATTATTAAAAGAAGAAAAATGGCTAAGAAATATCTCAAAAGATGTTTATGATCTCTAACAATTGGGGAAGTGTGAATCAAAACAACTTTGAGAATTCATAGTGTTCCTGTCAGAATGGCAAAGGTAAAAAAAAAACAACTAAAACAATGAACAACAAAGGCTGAAGAGCATGGAGAAATAGGAAATTATTATTCACTATTTGTGTGATTGCAACCTGGAGCAGCAATTTTAGAAATCAGTGTGAATTCTTCTAAAGCAAAATAAATAAATAAATAAATAAATAAATAAATCTACTATATGACTCAGCTATACCAGTCTCTGTATGTGCCCAAAAGACTTAACAGCCTACTTCACAGTAATTGACTCAGTTAGGGACATTGCTGTTTTATTCACAATATTTAGAAACTATAAATAACTTAAATGTTCTTCAACCAAAGAATGGATCATGAAAATGTGGTGCTTATACACTATAGAATATTACTCGGCTGTAAAGACAAAACCATGATTTATTGATTGATTGATTGATTGATTGATTTTAGAAAAACTGAATGTAGTGCTGCAAACCTTTAATCCCAGAGCTTTGGAGGCAGAGGCAAACATATCTCTGAGTCTGATACCACCCTGGTCTGCTGAGCAATATGCAGACCAACCAGGACTATACAGAAAACACTGTCTCAGAAAAAAAAGAAACTTGTAGGTAAATATATAAAACTAGAAGAAAGCATATTGAATGAAGTAATTTAGACCAATAAAAACAAACACCACATTTTCTCTCATCTGATATTTCTAGCTCTGAATCTTCTGATGTGAGTACATATCCTAAAGAAATGTAAGAACTACAGAATCTAGAAAAGTAGAAACAAATCATTCCGGGTGGAAGGGGTCATCAGAGGAACAACAGAGGGAAAAGAAAATAAATACAGAAGGAGAGTGAAATAACAGTAGAAATATGTAAAAATCAGAAGCAATCATAGCCATCTCCTATCTTTGCTGTAGAACTCTGGGGTTCTGTGTATAGACTATTTACTTCTGCCTTTACATGTGTGCAGGAGGTATAAACTCAAGTTGTCATGCTTGTGAGAAAAATATTTTACCCCCTATTTTACCCCCTGGGACATCTCCTCTCTCTAAGGGCATTTTAAATTTTATGACAATCACATATTAAACAAATTTGTTGACATTTTAAAGTAGATAGATGAATCCTTAAATTAAAAATATGAAATGAACTAAAAATTAGATATTTTAGAATAAAATTATATTGGAGATTGAGAATAATTATATCTAGACTAATGTTTTATACTTTTTTATTGTGATGATACAAGGAGGAAGAATATTTTAATTGCAGTAACAAAATTCAAGCTTCTAATTTTTTTTTTACCAAATACAATGTTCTATACAACAACAACAAGTTGAACTAACATGATAAGTAAGGACTGAATTTCAAATTACATGGAGCTCATATTACACACTACATGGTATGGTCACTTGAAATAAGCTCTCAGTTCATGACCCTCTTTTCTATATGTATTTCTAGTGTGAGTGTTATATATGTCAGAGAAGGTCAATACTACTCTGTCCAGAGATTGAGAACTAATGAATTAAAGATGCTATCAAGTTTATTCAATAAAATAAACATCTTAGGCAGAAAATCATGTGACTTAGAAATGTGACATGTGCATACCTAAACAGTGAAACCAGGCCAGCAAGAGGCATGGAGAACCAGCCATGTTTGGTTAACTGGAAAGAGCTCACAAAGCACCATGCACAGATCTCCCAAAATTCTATAGAAATAAACAAAAAGAATGGGTTTATTATTGCATGTAGCTTTTTGGTACCCTGCCTTAGTTCCTAAAATGGGCCATGATACCAAGGACCTTCACAGCTTCCCTTGAATCCACAAATAAAAGACACACCACAGTTGTTTATTTTCAACTTGCCTTCATGGCACAATTCCTGAGTGCTACTATCTCCCACCTGGAAAACTGTGCCCTGTATAATATTCTTATTTCTGTTCCTGCCCACCTGCCCTAAGATTCAGTTGATAATTACATCCACAACCACCTTCCTGTAGAAGTGGTTATGGCTGGCACTGTACCCAAGACATCACATGTCTTCTCAGATTTATTCCATCAGAAGCCTGGCAACCCACGCCCCTCTCCTTCCTGTGTCTCTCTCCTCAAAGAGAAGGAAGTCCTACCTGTTCCTTCCACCCAGCAATTGGCCCACGAATTTTTAACTGACAGATTAAGAAACAATTGGGGAACTAGACCTTAGCATCAGAACTGTCACTACAGTTTATAATAGAACTAGGAGAGGTAGTATGCTACAAGGTCTTGGAGTAGCATGGAAAACACAAAAATACAAAGAAAGATTAAAGAGATGACAAAGATATATCAGGTTCATCCAAGAGTCATCTGAGAAAAGATGCTGAAACCAGGAAAGAAGAAAGAAAGAAAGAAAGAAAGAAAGAAAGAAAGAAAGAAAGAAAGAAAGAGAGAGAGAGAGAAAGAGAGAGAGGAGAGAGAGAGAGAGAGAGAGAGAGAGAGAGAGAGAGAGAGAGAGAGAGAGAGAGAGAGGAAGGAAGAAAGAAAGAAAGAAAGAAAGAAAGAAAGAAAGAAAGAAAGAGGAAAGAAAGGAAAATCTGTCTTAATATATTGTAACTACCAAATCACAGGCTAATTCTCCACAAATCCACCTTAATGTGAATAAATAGTGAATGACAAAGAGTGGAATGAGAAACAGCTCTCCCTACACTAGAACTCTCATCAACAGAAACATGGTGATAAACATGGTGGATAGACAAAAAAGAATAATCACAGTCTTACTTTTCTCACACAAAACTCACTTCTCAATGCATACCTTATTGCACATAAATGTAAGAAAAGATGAAATACTGATTAATATAAAAGCATTTGTCTATGGGAATTTATTAATTACAAAGGCAAACCCACAGACAGGATAAACTAAATGATGAAAATTAAGCAGCTCATTTTTGTATTCCAGCTCGAGGTAGGTTAAGATAGAAGGCTTTGAGGAACCTTCTGAATAGCCATGTTAGTAGAATTGGTGATGTCCAAGCCAAGCCAAATATTCGTGTTTCAAAATTCTGGTACAAGTTTAGGGAGAGAACACAGAAAGTAAATAAACTTGGTGCCACCAAACCTGTTATAAAAATAAAAGAACTAGCTCCCACAAGTTGTCTTCTGACCTATGCTTACGGACTCTGATATGCATTAAAAAAATGCACACAGACAGACATACATATGGATACATACACACACATCTACCACATAATACAATCAATAAATAAAATGTAATAAGAATAATTTAAATAATTCAAAGAAGAAATATAGTGGCTTAAGAAATATAGCCTAGATTAAACTATGGTATCTACATGTAGACACATTGGGGGGACAATGGGCAAAAGGGAGAAAGAGGGTAATGGGGGAGTGAGAAAGAAAGAGGAAGAAGGAGCAACTAACTCACAAATAATGAAGCTTACTGGCATCCTGACTCTCCAACAAAAATCATTCTGGCAGCACAATATCATTTCTCTAGAATTCTTGAAACACATACAATGATTTGATCTAATTATTATTAAAAAATAAGGCCCAAATAGAGGGGCATTGAGATCACAGTAATCAGCAATCACTCTTTCAATCTGAGTTTCATAAAGAAGGAGAAACTGAGTGATTTCCAAAGACTAGAGGAACTGTGGCCTGTGGTGTAACAAGGAAAACAGGGATCCTGGCTGAGAAAGCAGTAGTGATGTGTAAGAAACTTGAAGTAGTATAATTGATACTATGAAGGATTTAATAATAAAATTTCTTAGCATATAGTCAGTTACACAAAGCAGAATTTAGCCAAAGGAGTGAAAGAAAAATCTAATTTGACCCCCTGAACCCTACTCTTAAAAGCAAAGACATAAAATCCTGTAAGTCAAACATGGTGGATAGACAAAAAAGAATAATCACAGTGGCAGCCCCAGAGTCTTACTTTTCTCACACAAAACTCACTTCTCAATGCATACCTTATTGCACATAAGTGTAAGAAAAGATGAAATACTGGCGCCTCAGTCCCAGGAAATTAGCTGACCATTCGAACAGATGGCCCTAACTAAACAAGTCCTGAGATTAATGGTGTCAGGATGCAATGGGCCTGAGATAAGCCTGGCTGTGCTTCGAACTAACAGTTCTGAGACAATTGGTGCCAGGATGCTGAAAGTTTGAGATGAGCCTGACCCCTTTGAACCAGAACTCATGATAGATAGTATGAAGCTAGTCCGAAATAGCCAATTATAAAGTGACTTCTTAAGAATTTAAGATCAAATGTGTCGATGACCTAGTGACCTGTTTCTCCTCCTTCCCCCTTCCTTAACTCCACCCCCAACTGGTTTGTAGATTCTCCTTAAAAAGCTGTAAAAATCTGTAGCTGGCTGCTGAATTCCTCTACCCTTGTGTGGGCTAGAAGGAAGGAGGCCCTAGCTTGCTAGTTTTTTTCTTTTGAGTAAACCTCTTGTGATTGCATCAAGTTGTGTTTCTCATGAGTGATTTGGGGTGCGTCTGCAGTTCTCCATGGATCATGAGGTCATTTTTGTTTGGGCTTTACAGAAACACTGAATCCAGTATGACTAGAAGATAAGTAATATACAAGCTAATTAGAAACAGCAAGAGAAAGAATTTGTACCATAATTGAAGTTTATAGTTGCTGAGAAAATTTTCTGCTAATGTTTGTTCACAAAGACTGATCTCTAATTAGGCTCCACCCACACAACAAAAGAGGTAACCCTCATATACAACTGGCCATTAAGCTCATTCTTAAATCAAGGAATATGACTATAAAAGACAGGTCAAGTCCACAGCCCTGGGTTACAACCACCATTAAGTTCTTATCTGCCATTAAGTACCCTGTGCTATTATCAGGAAAAGTGTACTTTTGCCAAGTGGGCAAGATGAACCTGCATAACAATTATTGAAAAGAAACATTTGTGAACTTCAGAAATATTTTGGGCATCTCCCATTGTCTGAGTGGCCAAATGTGTTGTCTCCTATCTCTGAATTGTTCAAAGGGTAGCCTGGATCAGGGACCTGAAAGAGATTTAAGGATGATTATATATGTAAAAGGGATAACCCTAAGGTGTGTACACACACACACACATACACACATGTTAACAAAATCTTATATTTAAGGCCAACTTCTCTTTGGGCATCAGGTGGAGAAGGACATGTACTATATTAAAGAGCCTTTCTCTTTAATATCTTTCAAATGTGCATAATGATTTCTCAAGTGTAAGGCATATTAATTCTAGAATAGTGGAGACAAAAAAGATAGTAAAAGAAAACCATAGGGTGTAAATGAGGGGATGGAAGAAGGAACAGAGGGCACCAGCACATTTCCTCCTCACTTTCTTAGCTAAATTCTGATCACTAGGAATGTTTGCAGAGTGCTGTACAGACTCTACCTGTGCCCTTTTAGTTTCTTTTCTTCATTTGCATGTCTGTTCTGGTATACAAGCATATTTCCACTTACTTTGATACATGTGTGTAATGGTATACACAGACATATGGGCAAGTGTATATAATAACCAGAGGTTGATTTCAGGTAACTTCCTTAATCAATGTTCTTATTACATTTGCTAGCTATCCATCTTGCTTCTCTAATCCCATCTGTGGCTCTGGGTTTTGTTATTACAGGAGGGACTCACACCCACCTGGAATTTTAAAGAACAGAACTCAGCTTCTTACATTTTGGTAGAAAGTATGATTCATTAAGCTATTACATACTTTAAGTGCAAAATTATCACAACATTTAAAAATTTAGAAGTATACATCATTCTAGATTTCATGTTCCTAAATCTCTGAGTAGAGAAGAAAACAAACAACAGAACTCCTGGGGTCAGAGCTGGTACATGCATAACACTCTAAGTGCTTCAATAAATGCTTCCATCTGAACCACATCTCACAGAAAGAATCCCAAGGTTCTCCTGACCTTGTCTTGATGTTCACACTAGAGCTGGATTATAATGGATGACAGACTTACAGGTATTCATAAGAAAGAGATGAGGCAGACAGGAAAGAATAAGAAAGTTCAGTGATAGAATCTGGTCATCAGAATTAGGTTGGAGATTTTAATTAAAATTTATATTAAAGAAATTTATATGTAATTAGAGTTTTTAATATCACAGCAGCCATATAGATGAATGTGGAAAGAAAAAAGAAGCTGCCTGCCAAAAAACTGGATGAAATAAAACTCAATTTACAGATGCCATTCACTTAACATAATTTAGTTCTATTTATTGGAATTTATAATACAGCAAAAATAGCTTTTTATGTCATGCTGAAAGACAGAATGGAACAGGAATATGAAATATGAGAACATAAATTTGGTTGAGCATAAGTAATTTGTGAAGCACTGGATTTCAGGTAAGTAAAGGTAATCAAAGGAAAGTACAGATTCCTTTGAGTTGAGAAAAATCCTTTTTGTGTTTTGCATGAGGTGTGTGTGTGTGTGTGTGTGTGTCTGCGTGTGTGCATGATTTGTGTGTTTTCTGTGTGTGGGTATGTGGAGATATATCTTATTTGTATGGAGAGTTTCTTAGTCTCTTGTGTGCATGAGTGTTATATGGTATGTATATGCATGTGTTTCTGTGTTACATCTTTTGTGGTATTTAGAGGATATGGGTATAGGTGTGCTATGCTCATATATATAATCCTATGTGTTAGATAGTGCAAGTGTAAATCTGAGGGAATATGTGTGGAACCCAGAGGTTGATCATGGATGTTTATTTCAATGACTCTTCACCATATTTCTTAAGTCCATATTTTACTGCATCTGGGGCTCACTGGTTGGCCCATAGGCCCCAGGTAGCCATTTTTTCTGCTTCCATAGTATCACCTTTTTATGTAGATGTTGGGGAATTGAGTTTAGGTCCACATTTTGCATGATAGGCAGTTTACTGATGAAGCCATCTCCTTGGGCTTTTAAAAGAATGTTTCAGCAGCTTTAGAGCTGCATACAAATTAATATATGGGAATATGCTGACCTTGCTTCATACTCTTGGTCTAAAGATGTGCTGGCACTATGATTGTTGGAAAATTGTATTTAAGGGATGGCAGTTTATGGTTCAATAAATTATTCCTTTTATAAACATGCTTTTATACGTTAAAATCACATCCTTCTATAGTTAACAATGTCCTTACTTTGGTGAATATCCACAAGGCTCAGATGGGACAGGCTCTTTCTCTTAAATTTAAGAAGACAGTGGAAATGATGTAAGAGTGTTTCTGCGAGTTAGGCTTCCCTTTCCAGAGAAATGATGAGAAAGGGGTTACTGACTGATCTCCCTCTATTCATTTACTATATTTAAATAAATATATTGACAAAGACAGAGAAGTTTTTCTTGAAGTTTGGGGTGGGAGGTGAGGCTGAGTCTTGTGTCTGAATTAAAGCCAAATTCAGATTTTAGAGCATTAAAGTAGGAAATATGCAGGATTAAAATCAAAGTCTTCTAGTAGAAAGAGGTGGGAAAATGTTTGTTTAAAGCCTCATGGCTCCCCCAGTAGGATTTTAGAGCTGACGATGTTTTCGTATTTTCATGTATACTTTTCAAGACTTTTCTGCATATATAATCATGAATGTGCCCAACAACTGTTTCTCAGGACATGGACCTGCTGTTAAGTAACATATAACTGTAAATGTAAAGAAATATGAACTTTTAAAACTTCTTTTACTATATGCATATGTTGCTGATTTTTCTGTACTAAATCTGTCATTATGCATTTATGATACTTACTGAGAAGAATATCTCAATGAGGAATTATATAGGTCTGTGGTCATCTCTAGGGAACTGTTTGTTAACTGATCCCACCCATTACATGTGCACTGTTCCCAAGACTGTGCCCTGCCTATATAAAGAATGCTAGCTGAGACCAAGCAATCCAACAGTATGGATTCATTTAATAACTTTGAATTGTAAGCCTAATTAATACTTCTCTCCCTGAATTTGCCTTTGATTCTGATATTTTATCACAGCAGCTCAAATGAAACTGTAAAAATGTTTTCAGTGCTCCTTTTATATTTTAGCCATCTATGATTTTGGGGCTATAATGTTCAGCTAAATGTTATATTTATATTTGAAAGACTTTGGGAGCCTGACCTTAGTGAAGGGGAATATGTATGTTCTGTTACTAATGAGGGAGATGCTGTACTTCACAGTGTGCCCATGAGCTTGCCTGTTTTTATGAGATGCTACATTGTAGAAAGGTGGTGTTGCTCCCAGAGACTATTGACATTCATGGACATTCCCTACATTCTGTTTACAATTTTAGACAACACAGCAGCTTTTGGACCATGGAAGATGACTTTGTCAATAAAGTGCTTGCTCCCCTGGCATAAAAAATTGAGTTTGAATCCTTCTCACCCACTTAAAAAGCTATATATATTGATATGTGTCTGCAATCTCAACACAGGTAGAAGACACTAGAAACTCCTGAGGGTTTGCAGGCCAGCCAGTGCTGATAATCTGAAAGCTCCAGGATCAGTCACTGAGAGGGACTAACTCAAAAAATAATGTGAAAAACAATAGAATAAGATATCCAGAAATAAACCTTTGCTTTGTGAATTACAGCATAAACACACCTACACCCCACTCCTCCCACACAATTATTCCTATACACCACATTTTTAAACAGAATGCAGAGTTCTCAAATCAGAGTACTATATATAGATATATAGACAGACCTACCACCCCCAACCCCAACCCCACATACACATTAATTTCAATGGTTAATGTAGAATGCATAAATAGATACTAGATAAATTTTGAGCACTGAAAGAAAAATCATTGATAAATAATTGTGTGTGTGTGTGATGTGTTTTTTCTAGTATGTTATCTTTGTCTTTATTGTATAGAGAAGCAGTTATTTTTTCCCATAATCAAATATCTGACCAAAACCAAATGAACAAACAAGCAAAACTTCTTAAAGTCAGAAATTTATTTTATATATAGTTTGAAGGTACAGTCTATTATGGGGAGAAGGCTTAGAAAACAAGAGCATGAGGCAGCTGTTCTCATTGTAGTCACAGTCAGGAAGCACAGAAACAGTGGCATATTCCAGTCTAATGGACTTAGCGGGAATCTTCCTTCCTCTCTTAAACCTTCCAGGAATATCTTAAGAATACATTCAGAGGTGTGTTTCTATGATGATCTTAAATCCTTTAAATCTGAGATTAAGATTAATCATCACATACTGTCTTTTTAAATACAATGAAACTGAGTCCTACAAAAAATAAGCAAATTGCCTGATTCTAAAATCTATTTGATTGCAGCCTTGTGATTCTAACCCAAGTACATCTAAGACTAGCATAATACATGTCCTTTATAACCTCATGATGATGCTAAAAATGAATACACAATAAATTTTGTGTTTCTTGTTCTTGAATTTTGTTCTCCCTCTGCTATTTTACTTTCTTAGTCATGTGAAGCAGAGATAGCAACAGTGACAGGTGCAACACTAGGCCTTTTATATCCCCTGCTTCTCCTGCTTGCCCATCTTGCCCCATCAGCAGCTCCAGTTCTGACAGGCAAATATCAGAAAGGTTGAAGTACCCAGAAGATGACAGGGATGCCATATGGACTCAAGGATAACACAAATGCCTAACTGGGTTAAGTTGTTCTAGCAAACACCTGGTACTTGGCAAATGACTAGAGGTCACTTTGGAAATGGCATGTGCCTGGACATCAAGGAGGTGGTCCTTTACTACACCCTGAGGTTTATTCAATAAAAGCCAACAATCTTTTGTCCTTTCATAAAGATGTACATTACCCTGTGTCCCTGAGTTTGAAAGAAAGGTAGTGTGCCACTGAAGAGAAGCTGGTACTGCAAATCTTTAAAGGGAATAAATCTCTTCTTGCTAAACACACACACAAACACACACACACACAACCTTTACACTACCAAAAAGAAATTTAAGCAATACTACCCAACACAATCCAATATTTTATTGTATTTCAGGTAGATGGCCCGTAAACACAGGGTTTGGCTGCAGTAGAACATGGGAGAAACAATGATAGTCCCACCTATCAGTCCACAAGAAATGCAACCCTAGTGTTTAAAGTCCCCTGAAAACATTTCCCCTGCTTTACTTACTATAGGTACTTCACTTAGTCATTGACTCACTTGATCCACTCAGTGAACTTCAATGAAAAACCAGTGTAAAAGGAATTCCAATCATTACCAATCCTACATCTGATAGAGGACTAATAGCTAATATATACAAAGAACTCAAGAAATTATACTCCAGACAGCCAAATACTCCTATTAAAAATGGGGTACAGAACTAAACAAAGAATTCTCAACTGAGGAAACTTGAATGGCCAAAAAGCACCTTAAGAAATTCTCAACATCCTCAGTCATCAGGGAAATGCAAATCAAAACAACCCTGAGATATCACCTCACACCAGTCAGAATGGCTAAGATTAAAAACTTAGGTGATAGTAGATGCTGGTGAGGATGTGGAGAAAGAGGAACATACCTCCATTGTTGGGGGGATTGCAAACTGGTACAACCACTCTAGCAATCAGTCTGGTGGTTCCTCAGAAAATTGGACATAGCATTACCTGAGGATCCAGCTATACCACTCCTGGGCATATACCCAGAAGTTGCTCTAACATATAACAAAGACATATTCTCCATTATGTTCATAGCAGCCTTATTTATAATAGCCAGAAGCTGGAAAGAACCCAGGTGACCTTCAACAGAGGAATGGATACAAAAAAGTGCAACATTTACACAATGGAGTATTACTCAGCTATTAAAAATAATAAATTCAAGAAATTCTTAGGTAAATGGATGGAACTAGAAAATATCATCCTGAGTGAGTTAACCCAATCACAAAAGAACACATATTGTATTTACTTACTGATAAGCGAGTATTAGCAAATAAAACCTTGGAATAGCCAAGACTGAACTCACAGACCACATGAAGCTCATGAAGAAGGAAGACCAAGTGTGGATGCATCAGTCCTACTTAGAATGATCAACAAAAATACTCAAGGGAGCAAATATGGAGGCAAAGTGTGGGACAGAAACTGATAGAGGGGACATCTGGAAACCATTCCACCTGGGTGTTTATCCCATGTGCACTCACCAAAGGTAGACACTGATATGGATGTCAGGAAGTGTATGCTGACAAGATCCTGATATAACTGTCTCCTTAGAGGTCTGCCAGAGTCTGACACATTCAGAGGCAGACGCTCATAGCTAACCACTGATTTGATCAAGGGTTTCCCCATGGAAAAGTTAGAGAGAAGACTGGAGGAGCAGAAAGGGTTTGTGGCCCCATGAGGAGAGCAACACCACCAACCAACCAGAGATGCCCAGGGTCTATACCACCAGCCTGGGAGTACATAAGGAGGGATCCATGACTCCATATGTACATGTAGGAGAGGATGTCCTTGTTGGGCATAGGTGAGGAATGAGATCCTTGGTCACATGAAGGCTGAACACCGAGTTGGGGGGAATGTGATGGTGGGGAGGTGGGAGTGGAGGGTTAGGTGAGGTCACATTCTCAGAGAAGCATGAGGAGGAGGGATGGGATAAGAGGTTCCTGAGTGGTAGGGAGAATGGGGTAAGGGGATAAAATCTAAAATGTAAATATAATATCCAATAAAAAAGAAATTCCAGCCAAAGAATCAAGAAACCAAGACGTACAGATAAAGGAATATGGTTTCTGTGATTGTTCTAATGACAGAGGAACTAATAGGAGAGCAATAGATGACACTGCAGTGAACACAGAATAAGCAGTGAATAGTTAGCTTGATTTGCTTGCTACACAGGACACTCAGCAGTTTACATATAACATTTATCATACTCCAATTCAATAGTATGAGCATGATATTATTCATGGCACTGATGAACAAACTACTAGCTTCCATTCAACTCACTTTCTGTAATAGTGAAATGTAATCATGTATTCAGATTACATACAGAAGTCATATGTACATCAGATTACATCTAAAAAGTCAGTTTCAGTGTAGAACCATTTAGATAAGCTAGCCTTTGAGCATGTCTGTGGGACTTTTCTAGATTGTCTAATTGAGATAGGAGGACCCATCTACTGTGGGTAGCAGGGAATCCCAAATTATAAAGTATACACAGGGGGCTAGGCATTAACAAGCTCACAGGCATTCATTACTTTCTGCTGAGTGGATGTGATATGATGTACTCTTTCAGATTCCTGCCCTGGTGACTTTCACCCACTGGTGAACTATAACCTGGAAATGTAAGCAAAGAAATATCCCTTTTCTCCTATTTTGTATTTTCTCCTATATGGTATTTTGGCATTTAGGGTATTTTGTAACAGCCAAAAACTTTAATGCATCATATAAGGAAACTACTCTGCAATTGATGATTCCATTTTATCTTACACAAGTATTTTCCCTGGACCATGATATGTATTTTCATTTCAAAACTCCACCTTTGGCATTTTAATTGACACTTACCATTAAATTAGCAGAAACCACAGCCATTTCTGATTGCATGGAGCTTCATTTATATTAAATGGCAAGAATGGGAGTAATGTGAGCAATTCCAGGCCAGCCTGGAACCAGATATGGAATATCTTCAGTTCTATAATTAGTATATTGTGGTTCCTTCTTCACTCAGAAAACCCACATAAGAAAAGATTAATCTGCTTGCTGTACTATCTCCAGACACTATCACAGGTGGGATACAGTTTTTACTCCTTAATCTTTATTTGTCATGCTATATTCTTCCCTTTATGTTGCTTGCCTTTTGGCTATGCAGTCCTACAGAGTACACCTTTTATTATGCATCCTTACAGTATCCTGTACGTATGCTGCACTGATATTGATAGCATGACTATGTGACTCACTGAATAAGTGAACTGCCTGGGGTGATTATGCAGGGGGTTATGTTCTTGATTGACCTTGAATACAGGATTGTATTTCCTGTAGAGTAATGGATGGTAGCAACTTTCTCTCTCACACATACATGTTCTATTCCATCCAAACCTCAGCATTTTAATGGCATCCCCTTAGAACTTCCTAGGGCTAAAGAATGCTATTTTTAAAATTTCTTTTCCACCGTGTTAAGGTCTTGCAATTCAAGCAGAGGAGGTTCATGTCCTCTTGGAGACCTCTAAGACATCCAGTAATTTTACTAGGATCCATAACTTGATTTTTTTTTTAAATTTCTGAGCATTTGCTTAGACAACCAATTTCCAGTTCTACAGATAGCTCTAATATCATTAGCCAGACAACCTTTACAGTAAAGTCTGCAGTGCAAGTTTCTAGAAGGAAGATTGTCCCAGAAAAGTAGACTGAAAATGCAAAACAGAAGACAAAAAAAGGTATAGTGTAAAGCTGGTCACTTCTCCTCCTGAAAGAATTCAGAGATAGTGGAAAGCTATTAGATAATCCATTAGCTTATGAGAGATGGAAAAATAAGACTCAACCCTCTCTTTTAAACATTTCTCATATATCCCGGGCTGCTCTCTAATTCACTTTATAAGTAAGACTAGTCTTAAGCTCCTGATCCTTCTGATTTCAACTCGGTAGTGCTGGGATTACAGAAATGGAACAGCATATCAGGTTTACATGATATAAGAGATTGATCCCTAGGCAAGGACTTCAGCAGCTAAGCTCTGTGCCAGAGCAAGAATTTATTGTTTTACTCCCAAAACTCTCAGTGAAGCCTCTGATCATAGATCAAATGCTGAGAAATTATACCTCAAGGCTTGGGGTCAGATATGTGTTTTTGTCCTGTTCCCTATTTCTACCATGTTTTCATCTAGCAGAATGGAGGTCTAGGGTGCAGCTACCACAGAAGGACCCCCAAGACTCTGGAGGCCTCACTGTGCAAGTAAGACAAACTTCTGCAGAGGACTTACTAGGAGCCTATCCCATGGCTATATGTAGAACCTGAATGCAATTTTGAATAACTCCTGCAGGTCATGCCTTCCCTCAACCATATCCCTCTGTGTGTGTGTGTGTGTGTGTGTGTGTGTGTGTGTGTGTGTGTGTGTCTGTCCATGTGTATTTATGTGAGTGCTCATATATGTGTATATGATTGTCAAGACCATAGGTAACATTAACTAGCTCATTAACTAACACTCAGTGATGAGGCTAAAATCTTTGATTATATATGTCCAAGGATTCACCTGTCCTTGCCTAGACAGTGCTAAGTCTACAAACATAACTTATTATGTCCACCTTTTAAAATGGAATATGAGTTTCAAAATCAGCTCCTTATACATATAAAACTATTTCACTGACTGAGTCAACATTCCAGCTTGAGCTGTATTCTTTCATTGCTTATGAAAGGCCTAGGTTTTTAAATAACTCAGGAAACCTTCCTGAGCACATATGTTCATTCATTGGGAAGTTGTTCCAAGCCAGGTATAGGATTGTAGGTTTGTAAAGAATGAGCACAACCCTCTTCTTTGCTCTTTACAAACACATGTTCATCTGTGGGTACTTGATACCATCTATCCCACCTTGACTTCAGGGTTTGAACATGAAGCATATTTCATATATATTTACAAATACCCCAGGCTATATAAAACCCCAGGTTCAGAGAAAACACTAGGCTCTATGCATTCCAAAGCAACTTGATTTCACCAGCACAAGATTACCAGCCATAGGAGTTCCATAAACTCCTCATTATAGAACCTTTTCCAGGATCTCATTTTAGTACAATCAAACTCTACATGCATTACAGTAAAAGATACAGAGCTGGTACAAACAAAACAAAACAAAACAAAACAAAAAAACATCATTTTTGGTCTAGTGATATTTAGGTCCAGATATGAGATATAAACAAGGAACCTGAAACTTTAATATAGTATCTTGCTTATAAGAAATCAACTGAGATGAGAAGGAGAACATATGTTAGGATGTAAATTAAATAAATATATAAGTAAAAGAAACTGTGGTACTCTCATTTGAATGAGGAAACTGAGCTAGAAATCTCAGAAGAAAAGCTTGCATAATGAGTTCATTATTTTCTTCATAATGGAGATTCTGCCTCACTTGCTCTAAGACATGACAAAAAATATCTCCGCCTTGTACAAGCCATGAAGCTGTGAATAACTGCAAAGCAGAACCTGCATGCCAGAACTTTCCAAAACACACAAACAAAAACTCCTAAAGAAACAAATAGTATGATCAGAAGAAGCAAGAAAAAAATTTTCTATTGTTCACAGAGGAGGTAGTCACCCTACAGTCATTTTAAACTCACAAAAAACACAAGCACAAGTGTCACCAAAACATGACAAAAGAGGAACCCAATTGAGTCATTTCAGTGGCATGTCCACTTACTGACTTGAGTTAATCTAGAAAAAATAAACCTTTTCTCAATTAAGTTTCTTTTTGTCAAACTATTTATTAATTCAAAATCTACCTCTGCTTCCACTTTGTGTTTTTAGTGATTTTGATCTTATCTAAATTCTCTTATTGACTTCCCTCCTTTCTTCTTTCCACTTTTCCTGGTATCTCACACTGATGATGTGTGTAAACACCCTGACAGGCATGAAAATATTCTTCAGAGACACTTTTGCCTCTCCATTCCTTTTAGATTCTTGAAACCATGTACTATAAAAATTATAAATTTCCAAGAACTTTCTGCGTACATGGATGTAGAAGTCTGAAGCCTGATGTCAGCCAGAATGGGACTTGTCTTCTGAAAAAAGATTTTGCACACTTCCGAAAACCTATTCTTCTACCCTCCACAGGGATACATTAATCTGGGACAGGACCACACCTTGATGGGGACTGCTCAGGTATGCATACTTCTTGTCTATCTTAAGACCAAATCTTCACAACAGGACACTGAAAATAGACTTGTGAAATAAGATTACTGCAGTGATCAGTATCTGAACATGCTGGGAGGTACTTACTGAAAAAAATTAAGACATCTGGGAAACATAATTACTCCTAGAAACTGAGGCAGACTGGCAAGATGCCTGGATATATATCCTCAACTATATCACCAAAAACATGTCTTCAACTTTGTAAGACTAAGTGGTTGCTTTTACAATTAAACACACAAAAAAGTATTTGCCCAGTCCTTTCTATGCCATAAAAATTGATGTTTTGTCAGTTTGTTTTATGAGATACTTGAATGATATGATATAAAAGCACAAAATGAGGTCCAGCAATATTTTTTGTGAAATATTAGGAAAGGCAAAACCATCTACAAAGTCAGAACACTAAATGTTAGTACCTCTGTGGCAGTAATCTTGAAAGGGTAGTTAAAAGATTTATAAGATAAATACCCCATTTAGAGTTCTTGGTTCTAAGAAAGTTCTGTAAATATCAGTAGAAAAATTAAATTTAGATATCAACCATCTTCGCACACAAATTATAGCTTTGCATATTTATAAAGGTGTTTCTAGTGTAACAGAAAAATGCACTTCTAAATAAAAGATACCAAAACATATCAAAAAAATTTTTGAGAGACCAGATAGATAGAAGATGTCAGCCAATTCAGATAGGGTGATTCAAATAGAAAATACAAGAAATAAGAATGGGAAGGAGATAAATCTGATCAAGGATAGAAAGAATAAAGTCAATGAATTGATGTTTCTCTTTAATTCTCATCCTGATAAAACCTACAGTTACTTTAGAATGAAGTCTTAATGAAAGATTTTCTACACTGTGTTGCCCTAGGTAGATCTGTGAGAGATTATTTTAAATCAAATAATTGATATAAGAAGACCTAGACTACTATGGTGGCAACATTTTCTAGAGAGGAGATCTTGAGCTATATAAGAGTAGAGAGAAACCACAATAAGCACAAGATCAGGCAAAATAGCAGGACTATGTGTGTTCAGCTCTCTATCCTTTTATCGGTGAATGTGAATGGATGCTTTCAGCTTCCTGGCTCCTTGACTTCCACAGGAGGAGGATCTGTAACCTGGAATTATGACCTAAAAGTCCTTTCTCTGCTAAGAGAATGAAGGTACAAAGAGGAAAAACAACCTTGATCAATTCTAGTACCATGGAGATGATAGTATAATCAACTGGTTGACTTTTATTCTTATTCTTGAAGTTGTGCCTCTTTTGAGGTGAATGGATTGAATATGTGTGTCCATGTTCAATTTTCTATCAACATGCCCTGGTTTCATTTGGTTTCTTTTGCTTACTATATATTTTGAACTTTGCAAGATATTTCGTAAAGTGCCTGTATTTTAACCCATGTTAAATGCTAAGAATAAAGAGTCTTCTGAGAGTTCATTTCAGTGCACAAACAGGCAATAGAATTTCTGACAAAAACTACCCTCAGATAACATACAGGGATGAACAAAAATTGGAATAGAATATGTAGTGATGGACTGAGGTCAAATTTAAGAGAATGTTTAATACATAGCATTGTGTATCAGTGTGATTCCTATGTTCTGGAATTGTGTGTTTGTGTGTGTATATGTGTGGTTTGATATAAATTCTTGTTATAAAGTAACTAATTTTTCAATAATGAAGGTCACATAGGCCTAGATATAACTACAGCAAAACATAAAAGTTTTCACAATAATGGTAGAATTAAATAGAAGGTACTGCATCAGAGAAGAGGTGGAAGAATGTGAGACAGTTGACTGTGCCAGGATACTTGATAAGTTTGAGTAGATTGGAAGTCCCAGAGCCTCTGGGAAGATGATAGGAGCTTCACTTGCTTCTTACCAGTCAACTGTTATGTGACCACAGGTTGCCTTAAAGAGGATTGTATTCATCAGTTACATAGGGACAGTGCCTCCAAATCCTTCCCCATGCAGATGAGGTATCTCTAACATCTCAGACTAAGCCAATAGAATGCATCTGATGTTAGGTCCTAACCCACTACAAAAAATGTATATAAGATCCTATCTGGAAGGAATAGAGATGTGTGAGAATTACTCCATTGTCTAAGAGCTTTTGTAGTCTAAGGGCTGCAACACTTCCCAGGGAAGCGAGTGCTCTCCTGAAGCTTTTACTCCTGTATCTTGCTTGCTAGCTAAGCTCTCCACTGGCTCTGCACAGGGCAGTATCTTGGTGGCCAGGGCAGCAGTTATGTCCTGAACAGCACAGCTGTCACACATCCCTCTCTATAATTATGCCCTCTCCCTTTCACTTGAATGCTCCTGCCAGAGATTTCTGTGGATAGTTTCCAGTATACAGAACAACTGAAGAGGTCTCCTGTAAATCAAGAATATTGAGCAGGAAGGATAGAAACTTGCTCAGAAGGCTATATCTGGGTTCACATAAGAGCTGCCCCATGGACATTGCACATAACATCTAAATCTTAGTTTCCTCATATGGAAAAGATTCATAAATGAGAAAGGATGTGACAGAGACTGTTGTGTCTTCTTCCTAAATGTTCTCTAGATCAAATAAACATGATCTAAATATGATCACTTGCCTGGATAATTGAGAACTGGTTAATAAAGGAGACAGTATGTGACATATATAATAAGAATAATTACAGTTTAAATAAACATGTTCAACTAGCAATTAAAATAGTAAACATTTATAAAGTTCATACATTGCATTTGAATTTCATACTACATGAAAAAATTGTCCTAAGCAGCACGCCAGCATTCTATAGTTAATGTGCTTAACTTATTTTTATTAATATTATCATTAATATTAATATTTGTGTTAACTGTATGCACATATAAACACTTATATACAAACAGACATTTGTATATTTTGTGTGTCTATATTTGTAAGTCTAATGTGTCTTTTTGTGTGTGAATGTGCATGAATAAATGTGTATATATATACATGAGTGTCTATACATGCATGTATATACGTATGTGTTTGTGTGTGCATGTGTATATACGTACATGTATGTATATATGTACTTATATATGTGTATATATCCATGGGTTTATGTGTTCTTAGTGTATTGCTGCTCATTAAATTTCTGTTCTAGTACTTTTGAAGGGAAGAATTTTATCACAGATATAGATAGTTTAAGAAAGCATTTGTTTAACAAAGTTAAGTAATCTTGAAAGAAATTGTGTTGGCTACCTCAAGGTAGAAAACAACCTAGTGGGTACTGTGTTGTGGATCTTATACATATTTTTTATGATTATTCATGAAATATTTAACAAGTAGATATATTCATGTGGCAAGGTGATCCTTTCTCACCACCAAAATGTTACACCTCCTATTTTTGGTCTAAGTCATAGGGAAAGGTAATGCATCCATACAATACAGGAGATATTTTCTTTACAGGCAGGCAAGCTATGAAAAGCAGGTCAATAAACAGCACTCATCCATGGCCTCTGGTTCAGTTTCTTTCTTGAGTTCTTGTTCCTACAACACCTCACAATGGACTGTAAACTGTACATTAAGATAAATCCTATATTCCACAAGTTGCTTTTTGTCATTACTTTATAATTACAATAGAAAATCAAACAAAACACTTAGAACCCATATATTGAGAAGTTGATGATGGAATTCTGTAACTCACTGGCCAGCATGATGAGTTGCCTCTGCGAGTTCCAGTATATTGAGAGACCCTAACTTAAAAAAATAAGTGAGAAAAAATTTGAAAAAATATCCAGCATTATGAAAATATTCAGCATTATTGTCTTCTGACCCCTTTTGGTACTATGAACACACAGAGAGAGAGAGAAAGAGAGAGAGAGAGAGAGAGAGAGAGAGAGAGAGAGAGAGAGAGAGAGAGAGAGAGATGCACACACCTCAAAAAGAAAGAAAGTAGGGAGAATCAGTATGGCACCCATCACACTCAGAGACAGGGGGGTTCAAAATACCTGTTAGTTGCTGTCAGAATTTAACTGATAAATGAGGACAGCTGTAGGATTTTCATTCAGAACTGTGTTAAGCTTGGGAAAAATGTGAACTTTTGACAGAACATGTGTGTTTCTCACCCTCAACACAGTTTGTTGTGAAGACATTTACCCAGTGTTAATCCTCTGCATAGCCTCCTAATACCCCTGGTGTATTTGGACAACCATCAGCAGGGAAAATAATTATTGTTGGTGGTAGAAGCACTGCTGCAAGCTATTGGAAAAGGCTGATCAATTCTCAGTTCTAAAGCACAAATTTTATCTTTTTTTGCTGTTGTTTTATTCTTTTTAAAAATTTAAGAAGTATAATGTTTTAAGAAACAATGAAATTCAAGATATAATAAGCAATAACTTTCCAACATCCCCCAAATTACTGTTTTAAAAATAGATTGCTATTGAAATTTAGTGTCAGATTATCATCATCACTTTATGCTATTCTAATTGAATAGATGTCTGTAGATACTGCAAAAAATATAGAAATGAAAGTAAATTATTTTGTTTTGTAGCTGAGTAAATTCACTGTTTTTGTATGGGTGAATTTAGAACTTCAGATAATCTGAAAACAATAGCAGCAACAATGTGGATCATATGGCATATATGTGTCAGTAAAATTGCAGTCTTGGGCATTTTTGCTTCAGGTTATGTTCATTTTAGACTAGTGGTAGAGAATCTAGCTTCTGCTACTAAACAAGAGTTAACATTGCACAGCATAGTCTTTCGATTCTGAAACCTGTGTCTTTGAAATTTCTGAAGCTGTAAAGTTGAAGGTCTTAGACATATTACGAAATTGGAATATTCTCTTATATAGCCCAGGGTGACCTCAAATTTATTTACATACATAGACAACGATGACTCTGACTTTCTCATGCTCCAATGTTCATCTCCTTAGTGCTGGTGTTGTAGAAGTGTACCACTGTCCTGTATTTTCAGAGCTAGGGATTAAACACAGAGTTTTATGAAGATAGTTTCTTACCTGAGCTACATCCTCAATCTCCATATACAGAAAAAATTTACTTCATTGATAAAAGAGACAAAAAAAATTCTTTTTTGTTTTGTTTTTATTTGATATTTTTTATTTACATTTTAGATGCCATCCTCCTTCCCTATTTTTCCCACCCATTAATCCCCTATCCCATCCCTCCTCCTCCCTTTGTGCCCTTATACTGTTTATATTACATGCAAGTATTAAGGTCAGTTCTAGGTTGAGGAACTAGCAATACAATAGATGCAAATAGTCCATGAAAAAGAAAGACAATGAACCCTGATAATCAAAGAACAATAATGACAATAAACAGAGTCCTGTGATCACTCCTTTGGTCACTATTTCTAAGGGCTTATCAGGATGATCAAAGTATCTGAGCCTACTTCCCTGTCCTAGCCCAAAGTCATTTTCATGTCTGAAGCCTACTTCTTTGTTCTAGCCTAAGATTTAGATTCCTGCCTGAAATGTCTTCTTTGTTCTAGCCTAGGATTTCAATTTCCTCCTGAAATTACTTCTTTGTTCCAGCCTAAGGTCAGATTCCTTCCTGCAGTCCATTTCCTTGTCCTTGGCCTATGTCAGATTCCTTCCAAGCAGCCCATTTCCTTGTTTTTGGATAGTAACAGATTCCTGCTAGGCAGCTCCAAAAGCTCTCCACATCACCACCTTTTTATTGCATAAACCAGACTCAGCCTGTCCTAGGTCATTCTGATAAGAAAGCTTTTTTTAATCTGTGAAATATGCATTTTTTTGAGTTTTATATAGTGAGGCTCTTTGTATTTAGGTTTTAAAATAATTCAGTGTATACTTGTCATTCTAAAGATCTGTTGCCTTAATAACTATTGACTCCATAGATCAAAAACCCAAAAATTTATTTCTCATGGGTTAAGATTCAGGAAGAACAAGAATAATTTGTAAATCTATCATCTACTGAGGACATACTTCCTGATCTGCAGGTAGTTCTCCTCTCCTGTGTCCTCCTTGGCCTAGAGAAATTCCTCTAGGCTCCTTCCTGGGACCTAGCCATGACTTCCATTATTGCTAGCCTCTGCCAGGTTCAAACCAGGTGAAGAAGCTATAAAAGCTTGCTACCTTCCCCCTCCTCTGTTGCCACTTGTTCCTGGCCAGTCTCACTTTCTGTCCTTTCTGTTGTTCTCTGTCTCTAGTTGTCCCATCATGGCTCTGCTCCTTCCTCCACTCTATTCCTCCAAACAAACATCCTTTATACAAGGTCTGTCACATGGCATGGTTTCTCAGAGAGACACCTTGGCATGAGTCTACCAGGTACCACTTTAACCTCACCCAGTGCTGCAGTAAGTTTCACAACAAGGGAAGAGAGATAGAGATGATAAAAAAAATGAGAGGGAAGAAAGCAGAAGAAATTAGAGAAGAAGATATCTTCTCTTTTAATCTTGAAAGAATTTTTGACAACAGACCCTGAGTCTGGCAATGATAATAAGATAAAATAGTAGAGAAAGTAGATTATTCAGTGTGTCCACAGATAGAGATCTAAAGACAATTCTACTTCTCAAAACAAAGCAGTCTTCTATTTAGAGTGAAGTAGAAGACAAGAGGTAAGCATCTCTGCTCACCTCTGGTCAGGGTGTGGTCTTACCCTTTGCTAGTTACACTTGGTATACCCTGAAAGGGCTCTGACAAATTGGAAGCATTGTGTGAAGTATCCTGCTAAAAGAAATGTTTCTCCTTGGGTTGACATCAAGCCTTTTCCTCCACTCACAAGGAATGCCTAAAGAAATTATACCTTCTTAGGGTTCCTTGCTTTAATAGAGTCACATAATTAATACCAGCACAAGGGGTAAACCTTCAGAAACTAATTTATTTCCCAAGGCTCAGCTTATACCATAACTCTGGGTACTATAGTTTCAATGTATTAAATTTTAGGAATTATAGAGTGAAAAATTATAAAGACCATTTTATGGAAAAAAAAATATATATATACATATATATATACATATATATACATATATATATTTTTTTTTCCTTTACCCTAAACCCTGAGCAAAAGAATACAAGTTCCAGAAGGCAGAACTAAATGTAAGATTTTCACTGCCCCAGGACACATTTCCGGTGGAGGACATTATCCCTGAATCAGAGGACACTTGCTAGATTAACATTCTTCAAGCCTCAGGGAAGAAAAATAGTTAATCTGAAATAGTTGGTAAATGACAGGGTAGGGCACAGGGATGTGGTAAAGCTACATTCTTGAGAGGAATGATTGTGCGGAGTGATTTTCACATTACTCTGGATTTTTGGGCTGGATTCCTCTGGAATGTTCCACTGCTCTTGGTTACCCCTCCCTCCCTTGGTCTTCCCAGTGTTATGTTCAAAATTTGTAAAACAAAAAATCATGTGTAACTGCGTGAAAATTCCTTTCTTTCCCCACCCCATGCTATATAAAAAACAAAAAACAAAAAAAAAAACAAAAAAAAAAAACAAAAAAACAAAACAAAAAAAAACCCCTCAGCTTGCTGGCCTTTTGTCAAAAGTCTGTTCCTGCATGGACGAGCAGTTTTGACCATTGCCTAGCCAACTCTCCCCAATAAACCTCTGCTGATTTCATCCAGGTAGGGTTTCTTGTGATTTTTGGGTGGTTGTGATTTCCTGAGACTTGAGGAAGGGTCTCCCGAATTTGGGGGTCTTCAGAACACACTATTATCCTATGTTCAACTTTCGCCAGGAACTAAAAATAATAGTGTAGAGTGAAAAATTATAAAGACCATTTTATGAAATATATGCAGGCTTTTTCTTTTGCTCTTAGACCTGAGCAGAAAAAGTGCAGGTTCCAGAAGGTGGAACTGGATATAAGATTTCAAGCCTTCACTGCCCCGGGACACATTCCAGGTGGAGGGCATTATCCCTGAATCAGAGGACACTTGCTAGATTAAAATTCCTCAAGCTTCAGGGTGGGAAAGGCCCAAAACAAGAAGACACATTCGTGACAACAGAGAAAGATACAAGTCATCTAGGTGGGGCTATAGCCAGAACAAGTGAAAAATAGTTAACCTGAAATAGTTGGTAATGACAGGGTAGGGCACAGTGACATGGTAAAACTACATTTTTTTAGAAGAATTAGTATGCAGAGTGATTTTCACATGGCTCTAAATCATTTGGGGTGAGTTCCTCTGAAATGTTCCACTATTTTTATGTTATGTATCCTTGACAACCTCTCATCCCCCCTTCCCACTCCCCAGGTTTGTGGGTTTTCCCTTTAAAACCCCTCCTCAGACTGACTGGCTTTGTCAAACTCTACTCCTGTGCTAGTGTGCAGTTTGACAGCCGGCTGCCAGCTTTCCTCCCTAATAAACCTCTTCTGATTGCATCCAGGTATGGTGTCTTGGAGTTTATGGGTGGTTGCGACTTCCCGAGACTTGGGTCTCCCTAGTTTGGGGGTCTTCAATAGTATCTGATATATTCATCTTTTCTACCTTCACTCTGCTCCTTGTCATCCTCTTTCTCTTTTTATCCTCCCCCTCTTCTTGAGGTAGGAGTTTTTCATCTTACTAGGCTCATACTTAGTTTATATCCTAGACTGCTGTGTAACTTTAGCTTCTCATGCCTTGGCACCCTAGTACTAGTTTGCAGTTATGAAACTCTCATCAGGTCTCTATAGTTCATTCCATAAGTAATCTTTAATTCTACTCAATAAATGAGATGATAGTGATTGAAAAATACTGTGAGAGAAACAGTGAAAGCCCTGAGGTTGTATGTGAAGAGAAAATGTCATAGGTAACACTTCAAAGTCCAGTGGCTTCCTAGGTCATTATGATGTCACTGATCCAGTGATGTTACAGAAAAGGTTACTAGCAAAAGAAACATAACTGATAAGTATTATAGAATCTTTTGAAGAGCTCCAAACTCTGGAGACCCTTCCTCAAGCCTCAGGACATTGCGGCCACCCAAAGATCACAAGAAACCATACCTGGATGCAATCAGCAGAGGTTTATTAGGGAAAGAGCTGGCAGCCAGTGGTCTGACCAGGTACCCTCGATGGAGTCAAGGTCTGAACCTCCTTGGCCAGTCCTCGGAGGGTTTTAAAGGGAAAAACCACAAACCAGGGGAGTGGGAAGTGGGGTGAGGGGTTGTCAAGGATACAAAACATAAAAACAGTGGAACAATTCAAAGGTACTCACTCTAAATGATTAGTGTCATGTGGAAATCGCCCTGCATTCTTCTCAAAAATGTGGTTTTTACCAGGCCATTGTGCCTTATCCTGCCATTTCAGATTACTATCTTTACTTCTTCCTGCTGTAGCCCCACCTAGGTAGCAGCATCTTTATGTGTAATCAGGAATGTCTTCCTGCCTTGGGCCTCTCTCACCCATAGGTGGAAGGGGCTTGAGGAATGTAATCCAGCAAGTGTCCTTCACCTGGAATGTGAAGGCCTGAAATCTTATTTTCAGTTCCTCGTTCTGTAAGGCGAAAAATCTACACATATTTCATAAAATGGCCTTTATAATTTTTCACTCTACACTTTATCCCCTCCCCCCTTGTCCATGAGTCTTAGCCAGATGTTTCTGACTGCACATACACAGGTATGTGTGTGCCTTTGTTATGGCATACTACTGAATTTGACCACTCAGGCCGAGTTTATGGCCAATTGAAAACTTTATTGTGGCTGGCTGGAAATATATGCTGATGTATGGCATCTTAGTGTAGCCCCAAATATTTACAACAAGGGAATTTTGAAGGGAAACACCATACTCTAGTATCTCTCTCTGAAGATGTGTGTAAGGAAATGGGGGAGAAGTTGCACAGGTTTTACAAGGTGGCAGTTTAGCAAAAGCTTGTATAATTTAGCTGGGGGATTTTGACCTTAGATTACTAGAATCAAGTTGGGTACTTTCCCATGGGATTCTCTATAAAAGAGATCAAATTCCAGTTAAAACCTGAAATGGCTTTAGGAAGAATACATTGTGGAATAACCATTGCACTGTCTTACCCTGCCATACATGTGGAGGCCAGAAGTGGACATTAGCTGTTTTTCACTGAACTTCTCACTGTACCACACTACTTCACCTGAGCTGACTTGCTAGCAAACCCCAGAGGACATCTTGTTTCATCTTCAGCACCTGTGTTGTTACCAGCAGGAACAGTTGAACTGGGTTTACCTGTAAGAGAGGCTGAGGATGGGAGAAGGGCGGGAAGAGATGAAGCCAGGACAAAGTTCTCTGATTGAGGCTCAAAGTTTAATGTAAGACCATCAAATAAAAAGGGGGAGACCCCACCCCACAAGAAGAGTCTCTTCAGCTCAGCAGTGAGGGGTATGTGTGAGGGGTATACATCCTTAATCATGGGTGGAGGTGTGTCAAGCAAGCTCAGCAAGCAATCTATTCAACTTGACTCCTGTGGCAGACTTATGATCTCCAATGCAGGTAGCTTCCCAGGTCTTTTGTTATTCGGTCTCTAGTGGTAAACAGAGTGTTCAGCCTGCTCAGCCTGACAAGCTGGCAGCCTGGGGGAAGGGTACACACCTGCATCTTTTTGTATTGGTCTTGAAAATGGAATGCAGGCACTCAGGCTTGCACAGTAAGCACGAATGGCAGAAACATCTCTCCAGCCTTACACGTGTTCTTTTCTGCTGTCAAAAGCATGTTACCAGGTATTTCATTTGGTGTTCATTCACTTGTAGCCAGACCTCAAAGATTGTATCTAACAGTCAGGGGTTTAGTTTCAACTTATCTGCAAAGCTGGCATCAGAAACCAATACTTTTATTCTAGCAAATGCTTTCTGCCTCTTTTCTTTTTTTCTTTCCCCTACCCCCCACCATTGTATTCCAAGAATTGCTACCAAAACTGCAAATATGTTCCCCCCACCCATGGGTGAATCAGTGTTTGAACAACTTGTAAGTTCCCAGATCCACCTACATAATAAAGACAATTAAGAGCCAAAATAAAAAATGAGAGCAGGAGAGAAGATTTTTATAAGCTTTTTCTTTTGCATGGATCTGTAGAGTGAAAAATTATAAATGCCATTTTATGAAATATGTGTAGATTTTTCACCTTACAGAACACGGAACTGAAAATAAGATTTCAGGCCTTCACATTCCAGGTGAAGGACACTTGCTGGATTACATTCCTCAAGCCTCTCCCACCTATGGGTGGGGGAGGCCCAAGGCAGGAAGACACATTCCTGACAACAGATAAAAGATGCTGCTACATAGGTGGGGCTATAGCCAGAAAAAAAGCAAAGATAGTTAATCTAAAATAGTTGGTAAATGGCAGGATAGGACACAATGGCATGGTAAAAACCACATTTTTTAGAAGAATGAGTGTGCAGAGTGATTTTCACATGACTCTAAATCATTTGGGCTAGATTCTCTGAAATGTTCCACTGTTCTTGGTTACCCCTCCCTTGGTCTTCCCAGTGCTATGTTCAAAATTTGTAAAACAACCAATCATGTGTAACCACGTGAAAATGCAACCATTCATGTGTAAGCGCGCGAAAATGCCTTCCTTCCCCCACCCCATGCTATAAAAGACCCTTTAACCCACCACTCGGGGCCAAAACCTTGCTCTTGGAGCTAAAGAGCTTGTAGTTTTGACCACCAGCTAATTTCCCTAATAAAGCCTCTGCTGATTGCATCCAGGTATGGTTTTTTGTGATCTTTGGGTGGTCGCGATTTCCAGAGACTTGAGGAAGGGTCTCCCGAGTATGGGGGTCTTCAGATCTACCAAAGGCTGACACCAAACAGCCCTGCAGAGGTCAAAATCTCAGGACAGTGAAAGAAAAAAAAGATATGTGCTATCTGATTTAATACTATTTTTCTATAATGTTGGTTATATCCTCCAAAATTCTCAGTCATAGAAGTTTGTTGTGAAGAGCCCCATACTCGGGAGACCCTTCCTCAAGCCTCCGGAATCGCGACCACCCAAAGATCACAAGAAACCATACCTGGATGCAATCAGCAGAGGTTTATTAGGGAAAGAGCTGGCAGCCAGCGGTCTGACCAGGTACTCGCGCTGGAGTCAAGGTCCGACCCCCTCGGCCAGTCCTTGGAGGGTTTTAAAGGGAAAAACCACAAACCAGGGGAGTGGGATGGGGTTGTTAAAGATACAAAACATGAAAACAGTGGAACAATTCAGAGGTATTCACTCTAAATGATTAGTGTCATGTGGAAATCGCCCTGCATTCTTCTCAAAAATGTGGTTTTTACCATGCCATTGTGCCCTATCCGGCCATTTCAGATTGCTATCTTTACTTTTTCCGGCTATAGGGCTAGGGCCCCACCTAGGTGGTAGCATCTTTATCTGTAATCAGGAATGTCTTCCTGCCTTGGGCGAGGCTTGAGGAATGTAATCCAGCAAGTGTCCTTCACCTGGAATGTGAAGGCCTGAAATCTTATTTTCAGTTCTGTAAGGCAAAAAATCTACACATATTTCATAAAATGGCCTTTATAATTTTTCACTCTACATTCCTCACTTTTTCCGATTTGGCTATGTTTTTAATCATAAAAACTCAATTATTAATAAGTCTATTCTCACCCCACTTTTTCCGATTATGATCTTTAGAAAAGTTTAAACTCCAGTGTCATCATAATTACCATTTTCTTGACCCAAAGTCTTATATTGGTGGCGCAACACAAAAAGCTGAACAGCATTTATCCTTTCTCTAACAAAAGTTACTAATCTATTTTAAATGTAGGGGCCTATGGTTAAGAGCAAAAGTAAAATCACAAGGGGTCCAGCAAGGGAGGATTGAACCAACTCTCGAATCAACGTTGCTGTGCCTCTCTATCTTGTCTCTGGTCTAACTTTTTTCTGAATTTACTCTCTGGTCACTCTTGAATGGTCTACATAATAGTAACATTTTTTCTTAGAGCAGCACACAGACTTTCTCCTTTAAGAAACAGCAAGTCTAGTAACAACTTAACTTTGTTACTGACTGTTCTAGGGCTCTCAAATCCACATCAGTGGCAGCCCTCAGCTGATGAAAGTAATGAGGTGTCTGTATCAATGTACTTACACCTGTCTCTATACCTATGGCCACTACTAGTCACAATGTAACAGCTAGAGTCAAGGAAAATAGGCTCTCTGCAGAATCATCTAGGGTGTATCTCAAACTCAGTTCAAGAGTACCTGCGGGATCTAGCTGGACAAGTACACAATAATCTTTGTTTTCATCAAAGATAGCAGTGGAAACACATGGTGTTAACCCGGAGCTGTAAGTCTACCATTTATCAATTTTAGGCACTAGGTATCTGTTAGCAGGGGTTCTTGGGCTCTATTCTATTGACTAGGGGTTTCAAAACATTTCCTTTTCTTTGTAGCACACTTTCAAAGTTGTCTTCTGACTTTTCCACATTTTGTGGCACATAGCTGTCTACATATACATAAAATCACATATATAATAAAGAGAAATTGCAAAAGGAACAAATCTATATAACTCTAGATTCACATTTCAACTTCAATCTTGTAATCACAAGCTGTCATTTAACCTTGGGTGTACACACACTAAGTCCCACCCTCCAAGGCAGCATTTTCCCTGTGCCTCTGGGGTGGTCTCAGGAGTCAAGGCCTGCTGCTTCTTTAGCCTTGTAGAATAGCAGAAGACCTGGAGCCAAAGAGTAGGGGGTTGTTCAGGCATCTGGATCTTCTCCAGTTGGCATCAGTCACAGGTGGTGATGGTGAACTTCAAGGAGGTCGGATGGTCCACAGCACCAGGAACAGTCTTTTAGTAGCCTGAAAAATCATTTCTCACACAAAATGGGCATTCTGGGTATGGAGCAAGAACAAGGGACACTCTAGCCAGCGCCAGTTCCCAAGGGTAGTTTAATTTTAGGGTCCTGTATATTCTCTCTACCTGTCCTGAGCTTCGGAGACAATATAAACAGTGGATCTTCAATTCCTGACTTACCTTAAAACTGCTCTTTGATCTAATTACCTAGGACACTTGAAACCTCGGGAAGGTCCCTATTCTAGGCTGTTTTCTCCTAGGTATTTCTTATCTACTCTAAGTCTTATTATTTCTCTGGCTTAGAACCTAAGGTCCCTTATACGCTTTAAGTCTCTTAGCTGCTTGGTTGCACTCATATCTTACGAGTCCATCTGTGTATTTAGCCTGGTAAATCCTTTGCTTTCTGGGGAGTATAGTTCTCTCTTCTTGTGTGCGCCATTGTCTATTTTAGGCCCCAAACCTGGGAGGGCTCCTGTATCAAGCCACTTGATCTGTCCGGTTGTTGCCTCAGGCTGGAGTCTCCTCCCTTTTTGGTATCCTGGGCAACAAATATTTACAGCTTCCGGTTTCATCAGGGTTTCCTCTCTTGGCATATAGCCTTGCAGGCATGGACTGTGGCAAAAGCATACCTGTTGTCCATGCAGATGTTGGCTTTCTTGTCAGCCCCAAGTTCCAAGGTTGTTCTCTGCACCGATGATCTCAGGGGTGGGGAGTCAGTCCAGATGGCATGTGTCCACCACAGTAGCGCTGGCTTGTCTCTGACCAGCATGGAGAAAACTGCTCCCGTCTGTAAAGCACGTTACCTCGGCTCCCGGCTGGAGTCAGTAGGAGGAGCCTTTCCTCTACCCGTGAGTTCTTGTCAGTTAGTTGCAGCCTGTCTGGGCCCCAATCCTGGGGAGTAAGTCTCAACCCGACAGAGGGTAGGAACAGTCTAGGATGACCATAAATGAATGGGATACCCAGCCCATCTCTTAGTCCACCATTTTCGGGTAGTCCATGAATACCTTTTGACCCATTGGCCTGGAGGAAGCCCCTGTGTCTATCAAAAGTTGGGTGGCTCCAAGCTGCCCCGTCTATCTCAATAGCCGTCTTCACACAGAGCTGTTATCTTCGCCACTTGGGGTGTTTTTCGAGGCCTGGGACTTTCTGGCCCTGGCTTCTATTTGTTAGGACCCTCTTGGACCCTGAAGCTGGCTCCTTTACTTGCAATGCACACACTGGTCTTTTTCAAAGAGTTTTATCTCTCTTTGATTGGAATCCCTTTTTTCTGCTTTCTGTAAATTCTTTCCTGTCACCTTTCTCTTTCTTCACCTCTCTCTAGTCTCCTCTATTCCTCTCTATTCCTCTGGACTCACAGCAACTGATCTCTATTCTTCTTCTCTACTCTTTTCTTCTAGACTTACACTAAACCTTCTCTATTCCTCTTCTCTATTCCTTTCTTTTAAATCTTCTCTCACTTGCTATTACCATCAATCATTTTAATATGTAGTATACTTCCTAAATCTTTCAATGACTTATCTTGTAGTCTCTGTAGCCTCTGGAGCCTTGTCTACACTGACAGAATGTCTCTATGAGCTAGTCTAGAAAGGCTGTGGGTAACTTATCTGATCTCTGCTTAACCTCATGTGTCCTGATCAAACTTAGTGGGGTCTCATATAATCTTCTCTCTCAAGACCTATCAGCGGAATCTGGCGTGGGCCTCTGGGTGTCCCTTACCTTCTGTCACATGGAGGTCTCAGTAAAATCTGCTCCAAATTGACCTGCTGCTGACCACGGCCTGATCAATTGACGGGGTCCCCAATCTGAAGACCAGAACCTGCAAAGGTCTTGTGAAAGCAAAGCTTTTACCTTATTTATTGCTTTGAACTCTGTGTAGACTGATGCATTTGTGAGGCTGCATGACTGCTGTTCACATCACACTAGAAACCACAACCTAATTCAGTCTGTAAACCTTGTCCACAGGTGTAATGTGAGCTCACCTCTGAAGCTCTAAGAAAGAAATCAAATCAGAACAAATAGCTTTATCTATAGCATTTCACAGTAAGGACTATTACGATGTTAAAGGTTCATACAGTTATTAACAATTTTTAAAAGGCAACTTGAGTTACATTTGACACTTATTTGAATTTAACTTTTAACAAAATAGAAACTTTGGTCATAGTTCTATAAAAACCTTTTGAAGAGTTATTTCTGATTACAACAAGAACAATAAAGTAAACATTCTTATGTCTAACATAAGAGCACAAGTCTTCACCACTTCTTTAATTTTATCTTGTCAGAACTCTCATCTTTGAACCAAATCTTAATGAAAATCTCATACAAATAATGAAATTGTCTCAAACAGTAATGGCTAAAAAATTTATCAAAACTGAAGGAGATATATATATATATATATATATATATATATATATATATATATATATATTTCTGACTCAGGGCAGCCTATAACTTTTAAGCTGTAATTTTAGAAAAAGCACTCCTTTACTTATAAAACTGGGAAAAATCATTATCAACTTCCTTATTACATACAGAAGCTAAAAAACTGCTGGCCCCTTTTTTTTTCTACTTTCTGCTGGTGTCCTTCTCCTAGCCACAGAGCAGGGCGAATTATCAGTTTTTCTTGTGTAAATCAAGACTGCCTCACAAGTAAGTTTTAAACTAAATTAAGTAAGCAGTTTTAACCAGTTCTTGTCTCTCTTTTTTTTAAAAAAAAAAAAAAAATAATTAACTCTCAGGTGAACAATCTTGCTGCGGCTGTTTGTCTAGCTGTCCTGGCTCCACTGCCAGGTTTTTTTTTTTTCTTTTATCACCTGGGTTCTCATCTATCTTCATAGGCGGCAGGTGAAAAACCGCCATTTGTTGCACTAGTGACCTCAAGGTACCCAGTACAGCCAGGAATACCAAACTAGGTAGCTGTTGCACGCTGTTGCTGTGCTGGGGAACCACAAGTTGTAGCTCGCCAAGTGAGGGCTGGGTGAGCGGGCTGGGTGAGGGCACCCTCCATGTGCTGTTACCTGAAGCATTCCCTACATGCGGTAGGCGGGCTGTAGGAACACGAACCGCGAGCACGAACTGAGGTAGCTGCCCCTTATTAAAGGACCTGCCCGCCTTTCTGCAGTTGTATTCTTGTACCGGCGGCTTCATTTCTCTCTCTGCCGGCAATCATGTTACCTATTTTTAACTCAAGATGTTTAACACAGTAGATTAACAGCTAACACACAGATGATTTGCCAAGAAAAGACACACACATATAAAAAAACAACACAAATAACTCACCCCTCTCACGTGTAGTACATAAAACACAGATAGCTCACCCCTGCCACGGGTGGCACAAATAACACTTAACTACATTTGGTCACGACCCCAGATGGAGAAGGATTCCACGTCTTCTCCCAAGTAGGAGCGCTCAGTCTCTTGAAACCTGACAGTCAGATCCCCTGACCTTCTGGAAGGCCTCTCACCTTCCCCCTGAAATCCAACGGTCAGATCCCCTGACCTTCTGGAAGGCCTCTCGCCTTCCAAGTAAGACTCCAATAACCAGACAACGCGGTCAGTCTTCACAGATTCAGATTTAACAGATTCAGACAACTTGGTCAGCCTATGCTGGACCAAGTCTAACAGATTTCTAACATACCAGCAATGAACAACCCAAAAATAGACACACTGCCATGAGAGCACAACTACCACGGTGGCCATTTCTGACCTTTTCTCTCTAGTTTTCATTGTTAACACACAAAAAGACTAACAAAAAAAACCCGTCTCAATCGCCAGTGCCAGCCTAGAGGGATTCCACGTCCTCCCCGGCACCTAGATGAACCCCCAAACGTCTCTGGGGGTGCAGCAGCTAGTGACTCTCCAGCACGTCTGCTAATCACTCATTTGTCTCCTCTCGAAACAAAAATGGTTTACTGCCCCTCACGAGACAGAAACAGCTGCCAGTCCAAACCGAAGTGCACTTTTCAGAAACCAAATAATTCAGACAGATGGGCACAAACAACTTAGAAACCAAATAACTTAAACAAACCTAGACAAAACAGCACACGATTTAGGCAACCCTAGCACACGAGAAATCAGACGATTTAGGCAAACCCGCACATGAAAAACCAGAAATCAGTACATGAAAAACCAGGCAATTTATACAAAAGGTCACACAACAACCAGACAGAAAAAACCGCGGTGTCCCTTTACCTCCCAGCGTGGTTCTTGGATTAAGGTGGTCGCATATCCCGGACGAGCCCCCAAATGAAGAGCCCCATACTCGGGAGACCCTTCCTCAAGCCTCCGGAATCGCGACCACCCAAAGATCACAAGAAACCATACCTGGATGCAATCAGCAGAGGTTTATTAGGGAAAGAGCTGGCAGCCAGCGGTCTGACCAGGTACTCGCGCTGGAGTCAAGGTCCGACCCCCTCGGCCAGTCCTTGGAGGGTTTTAAAGGGAAAAACCACAAACCAGGGGAGTGGGATGGGGTTGTTAAAGATACAAAACATGAAAACAGTGGAACAATTCAGAGGTATTCACTCTAAATGATTAGTGTCATGTGGAAATCGCCCTGCATTCTTCTCAAAAATGTGGTTTTTACCATGCCATTGTGCCCTATCCGGCCATTTCAGATTGCTATCTTTACTTTTTCCGGCTATAGGGCTAGGGCCCCACCTAGGTGGTAGCATCTTTATCTGTAATCAGGAATGTCTTCCTGCCTTGGGCGAGGCTTGAGGAATGTAATCCAGCAAGTGTCCTTCACCTGGAATGTGAAGGCCTGAAATCTTATTTTCAGTTCTGTAAGGCAAAAAATCTACACATATTTCATAAAATGGCCTTTATAATTTTTCACTCTACAGTTGAGCTTGGAAGAAAACTGCTTACGTGACTGACAAGTTGCAGCTTATCTACTGGTGAAGAAACTTTCACATGGGCATGAGCCTGAAAAGTTCTAAGAGGAAACACTCTAAATCATACCCAGAGCAACTTTCTAGTCATCATTTGGCCCTCATAATGTGAACACCAGGCACACCCTGTCTTCTCAAGTTTACCGCACATAGCAGAGCAGCATACACATTGGTATTATAGCTTATGTAGATATGAAAACATGTATGGTACATGCTGGTCCACAGTCTATTTGCAGAAAGTATTCCCTAAAGGGTGGTCTAAATTCTAGGAATCATTAGACTAAGTAATAGTGACAAGAAAGGCATATCAATAGCAAGAAGCAATACTGGGATGAAATCTCTTAGGACCTTGTCTCAGAACACACCTTGCAAACTATTAAGCCATCTCAGATAAGTTACTTGCATGCCTTTAGCCTTTCCTAGATGGCTTGTGACATATACCCTAGATCTAAAGACAGAAGCCTAGTCCTGCTGTTAACTTCCATACAGTAGCACTCTATTTTATAGGGAAGAAAGCTTTCTATTTGTTTCTCAGAAGTTAGGTAAACACAGTCTCTTTCTTGAGTAGGGTGTGAAAAGATGATTTTTTTTTTAAGTAGATATTTCAGTCTTCTCAAGTTTGCTGCATATAGCAGGGCAGCATACATGTTGGTATTACAGTTTCAGTCTAGATATGAAAACATACATGATGCATGCTGGTCAACAGTCAATTTATCATACCTTATTCTCCACATAGATGGAACCTCAAAACCACAACAGCAGTGGAAAGCTGTGGTAGCGACTATCTGCATTCAATAATTTAATATTTGTTTGCCTTTAGCCTTTTTGAATAACTAGTTGTTTGCACCATTCAAGTCAATTGATAAGAAAATCTTGCATCTTTTTTTTTTACCATTCATTGATAGTGTTTGAATGCAAAACAAGTCACCATAAGCTTCTGTGTTTGAATACTGCATTCCAGCTGGTTTGGGAAGGTTATGGAACCTCTAGAAGATAAAGTCTAAGTGGAAGAAGTGGGCTACTGACTGGAGGTGGACTTGTAGTCTTTATCTTACTCCTTGTTTATTATCTGCTTTCTGTGTATTCAACACGATCAAGAGATCTCTGTTCTTATAGTCATGCCTTCCCCAACATTATGATGTTATCCCTTCCAACTCTCCATGGAAAGAGAAATAAACTTTTTTCCGTTAATTTGCTTTCATATTTTGTCATAACAGTGAGTAAAGTAACTAACACTGTTTACATACATGATTTCTTTACATTCTAGCAAACATTAAACCACACATTCACACTTGTCATCATAAGAAAATTGCTTCACTATTTGTACAGCTGGCAATGTACTTATTGGTATCAGAAAATTTTGGAGTTACCTATTAAAGATGCTTTTTTCTAAATCAAAGATGATTTGTTATTAATGTAGGCATGGTCAGGGACAGCGTGATTAGAGGCAACTTTTACTTAGACTTCAAAATTATTTTTAATAATATCTTTTCTTGTTTACAATTCAGAAAGTTCAAATATACTGGTATAATAGAGTAAGATTAATTATAAGGAATTATAATGGTTCACCAAACTGCAAAAATAATAAAAATAATAACTTTTATGTTTTTTATAAGTGTGTGTTTTTGTGTGTATGTGAGAATAGAACGTCTGTATATATGTGTATATTGTGTGAGCAGGTACATCTATCACAAAGCATATGTTGAGTGAGAAACTTCAGTAGTCAGTTGTCTCCTGATACTTTGTAAGATATAGGGGATTAAACACTAGTCTTGAAGGCTGAGCATTTGGCTCTGGCCACTGAACCATCATGCCCTTCCTATACCTCATTTTTGAAACATAACTTGGAGCTTTCCAATCAAACTTAGTTAGGCACCTGACCAATGAATTTCAAGGGTCCTTTTACCCTCTCCTTAGCACTATGACTACACATTTGTACTTCTGTGCTTGACTTACTATATAGGTTATAGAATTTGAATTCAGATTCTTATGCTTGTAAGATAAACGTTTTCATGATCCCCATGAGACACATCCCAGACCCTAGATCTAGTTATCTGAAGATGTAGACATAGGGGAGGGATCTAGAAGTGTCATGGAGTCCTACATGTGCAGGAAAGGCTACATATACTTCATAATTTTGCATTTGATAAATCTACTGTATATTATAAATGAACTCAACATGCCACATCTAGGTCAGCAAAAAATGTGCCAGTAGTTTTGCTTTGTAGCTGGCAGCAGTGTCATCTCACTCATACTGTCCAACATACCAGGACCAAACTGCGTACCATCTTTAGATTTACAGATTTTATTAAACCAGTATCACTTTTGTACATGTCCAGGTTGAATCATATTAATGGAAAATAGTGTCAGTCAAGGCAAGTTACATGTATTGTTTCCTGAAATTATTTGATTGTTTGTTTCTTACTATGGAAGCTGAAGCCAGACAAAAAAGACAGAATGCCATGGGGAGAGTGTTATGTGACAAAACATTTCCTGGAGAGATTCAACATATATTTAATCACTCCATATAGAGAATAAAGTGAGCAGTAACAAGTTCACAGCACCAAAGAGATGTATTTGCCTGAGAATGACAATGAGCAAGGCATAAGGAACACAGGAGATAGAGGATAAGGAACAAGGGTAAGAAAACAAGAAAAGGGGAAGAAGGGCATTTGTAACAGAGGACAAAGAACTGCCTCTAGATAGAGAGAAGACAGATGTGGCCCATAGAAAAACTGCAGTTTATAAAGGTAAAGGGGGCAACCACACATTTGTATGAGATATTAAATTTAAACTGAGCATGTAAATTAGGTGAATCAATGAGGGCTTTTGGGTTATAGACTTAATACTTTCATAGCTGGATTTTAGTGGGCAGCCTAGGATGAGAAGGTGGTCAAATAAGGAGATAAACCTTGAGTGTTAGCATTAGGAATAAAATTTAAAGCTTTTTAGCAAGGCAGAGAGAATGAGAGAAAAGGGCAAGTCCTGCCAGAGCCATACTTGCCATTCACTGACTAGATATAGTCCATTTAGCGAGCCCAAGATAGACCAGCAAAGTATAAATGCAAACTGTAAAGGGCCATGATTCACCAAAGAATGATACCCTGGACTCAAGTAGTATGCCAATGCAAAGATCATTGTATTCTGAAGAAGTCCAGCCTGCTGGGGTCTACCTTCTATCAAGATGGAGGTGACCAAGTAAGCATGTGGGCACAGTTTAAAACACATTAGAGAATCCTGAAGAGGAGTATGTGACCTTTTTTCTTAATCTGTTGGCTCTATCTCTAGGGACATTTCAGAATTGTTGCCATGGGGGAGGGGGGATGTGCAGCAGGAACAGCTGGAAACTGTTTCTGGGAAGTCTCAAAACTGTTAATGACCTATTGTTCTTGACCCAGCCTGGTGGGAGGGCAGGGCAGTTTCTGAATGACTGCTTGAGGCCTGGGTTTTTTCAGTAATTGACCTGCTGAGACTTGCCCATTCCTTGGAAACCAGGATTTAGAACTTGTCTCCTGAACTGCCAATTTGAAATCTGTCATGGAGTCAGCCTGTCTCACAACAAAGCCCATCTTGGTGAACCAGTGAGATTTATTGAGGATTCTTTTGAGAATGTGGGTGAAGGATTATTTACAGGAGCAGAAATGACTCAAAGATACCTGCATCAACAAGGCCTATCCCAGCATGGGTGACAGCTAACAAAGCTGGGAATCATGGAGCACGCTGTCCAGCCTACAACCAGCTCAATAGGTTGACCAGTGTCCTTTCTACATTCTTCAGTTTGTCTAAACCTCTTGGAGGCATCTTGACTGATTTCTGCGTCTTCCAGGCAAATAGTTTGCCCTAAGTCTTGTTTGCAGCTCAGTTCTGCTCTTCTCAGAGTAATTCTCAGCAATTGTTTACTCGGGCAAGTAGACTAGTGGATCTAGTCACTTTCAGGAGTTTCTGAAATCTATTTTGAGTTGTTTTCCTTCTTGATTAAGAGTTTCCTGCAGGCAGAAATGCTTTTATTCTACAACCCCAAGGTCATAGTGTGGATCGATGATCTGCTTTCACTAACCACAAAGCTACAACTAAGTACATACACAGCAATTAAATGAGGAGTAGCCATTCAGATACAACCAGTGACAGGCCTATGAAATATTTGGTACTTTTCTCTGCACTGAAAATTTTGAAACAGGCTTTCATCACTAACACAAAAAGCTAGGACTCAGAGTAGATTCCAATATTTTAATTTCCCCTTTCTCTCCTAAGATGTAATGTTTTATGATCCCTGTTAGTCATCAATAGCAGGCTAATTTCTTGCATATAACTTTTTCATTTCCTTTATCTGAGAGCCTGATAGAAACCCAGTTTATCATGTTCCCCGAAGGAACATAACTCAGTGTTTTACATGTTAATTACTCTGTGCCTTATTAAAATGTGTCTTATCAAAAGACAAAAAAGGCCCTTTATGTTTAGCTCTGAGCTTCCAGTATTTCCTACCTTTTCGTTTGCCCTCTTAGAGAGAGATAGGCCTTTAGATGGCATTTACAAAATATTATTGATTTTTTAAATGCCTTGCATGGGACTTCAAGGAATCCATATGTCTTTATTTTAGAATGCAGAACATCCTTTCACACAATAATATTTTCACAAGTAAGTTCTTTAGGTACTTTTCTCCATCTGTTTCTGATCTCTCTCTCTCTCTCTCTCTCTCTCTCTCTCTCTCCCTTTCTTTTTTTCTCTCTATGTCTCAAAACCAATTTTTTTGGTGTTCACTTTGACCATTAGAGTACAATTAGGTCTGTACTATTTTCTGTCACTGGACATGATCAGGAAGACTATTTTTAGATTACTGGAGCTGAGAAGAACAATCATGCCTCAGTGAAACACATACCTCTGAGTAATATTTGACAGCCTAAAATGGTGATATGGACAACAATCTAGGCAAACTCAATTGGAACTCTTGTACAACAGAAACATACCGAGTGAGACTGAATTATTTACTTTAAAAATGTTTAAGTGTTGAATTTTGTTATGGATATTTTATCCTAATGTTATTTTAAAGCTTAGTATTAGATTCCATGTTAAGAAAAATATTTAATTCTAAAATAATCAACCATGTAGATGAAGACTTTGAGACATAATGCAAGTTCACCAAGCAGGTCTTGTGCTGTTTTCTGTTTGTGTATATGTGTAAGTATGTGTGTGTTTGCTTATGAGGCATATATATGTAATATATGTTGACATTTGTGTATTGGTGATTTTACCTGAGCACATACACAGAGTCCAGATGACATGTTCATGTGTTCACTTCTCTTCTATCATTCTCTGGTCCTTTGCAGAGACCCTATTGCTGAACTATAAGCTTTTGGATTTTGGCTAGGCTGATAGCCAGTAAGTCCCAGAAAACCTACTATAACTTTTCCCTTTATTAATGTGGTTATGGTTATGCAGGGGACCATGCAAAACATATCATGTGGATGCTGTAATCTATACTATATTCTTCATGCTTGTTCAAAAAGTATTCATTGTTTTATAAGATTTATGTTTTATTCTTAAAATTAAAATATAATTATATAATGTCCTTCTTCCCTTTCCTCTTTCCAACCCATCCCATGTACATCCCCATTTCTCTTTCTCAAATTTACAGCCTTTTTTCTATAAATCATCTGTATATATGTTCATATGTATATTATATATTATTATAAAATATATTATATTTATGTTATATATTATGTGTTGTATGTTATATGTTTTATGTGTTATGTTATATATTGTATATACATATATGTGTGAATTTGTTATGTGTATAATACCTATTCAGTCTGTACAACGTTACTTATATGTATCTGATTTCAGGGCTGACCATTTCATAGTTGATAATCAACTGAGGGATACTTCTTAGCAGGAGACTATGTCTCTTGCTCTCAGCATTCCTTAGTTGTCTGTAGTTCTTGAACTTCCTCCTTGCATGTTAACATATCTATTTGCCTTGTCCTTGTTTGAGTCTTATTTAGGAAGACATGTGGGTGAGACTTCCAGGTTGTAACTCTCCTGACATTCTTAGAAGTCTCAATCTCACAGAAAATGTTCTGTGCCTCTGACTCTTACAATCTTTTCTCAGTCTCTTTCCTATTGGTCCCCAAGCCTTAGGTTCTAGAATCCTGCTGTAGATGTATGTATCAGTTGACACTGGGTATCCACCAGTCACTTGATCTCTACATTTTCATCAGTTGTGGTTTCTGTGATCACTTCTTTGTCTCTAAGAAATTTTTCCTTGGTGAAGGATGAGGACATTAATTATTTATGCATATAAGGATAAATAATTAGAATCAAGTTAGAGATTATGCTGGTTTAATAAAGTGATAGTTTTATATTCTCCTCCAAGATCCCTGACCACACAAGATCTGAGTAGTGAACAAGACTTTTTGTTTGTTTGTTCAATGCATCTTTCATTCTTTTGTTTGTTTTTTGTTTGACTATTTATTGAATATTTTCTTTATTTATATTTCTATTGTTTTTCCATTTCCAGGTCTCCCCTTCTGAAACCTCTTATCCTATAACCCTTCCCCTGTCTCTATGAGGGTGTTCACCCACCCACTCCTGTCTTCCCACCTTGGCAGTCCCCTACACTGAGGCATTGAACACCCTCAGCCCCAAGGACTACTCCTCCTATTTATGTCCAACAAAGCCATGCTCTGCCATATATGTGGCTGGAGCTATGGGTCCCTTCATGTGTACTCTTTGGCTGGTGGTCTTGTCCCCAGGAACTTTGGGGGTTCTTACCGGTTGGCACTGTTGCTGCCCCCATGGGGCTACAACCCCCTCAGCTCCTTCGGTTTCTTTTCCAATTCCTCCATCGGGAACCCCCATTCTCAGTCCAATAGTTGGCTACAAGCATCCTCCTCTGTATTTCTCAGGCTCTGGCAGAGCCTTTCAGGAGACAGCCATAACAGGCTCCTGTCGGCAAGCACTTGGCATCCACAATAGCGTCAAATGGCCTTTCCTTTAGTCTCTTAACCACTGAATATATCTCATCAGACAATGTGGGATTTTTTTTTCAAATAAACATCAATCACAAATCAACAGAAAAACAAAGTGCACATATTGTTAAACTGTGAGGTTTTCTTCCTGAAAGCTCAATGATTGCATAGTTAGAAAGTATAAACTGCAAAACCAAACATGCATCTTGGAATAGGACAGTCTTGGAATTGAGCATCAGGCTAATTTGTAACTATTGGGTTAATGGACAATTTGAAGCTTGTATTTTCTTGTGTTTTTCCCTTCCTGCACTAGGATTTTTGTTGCGTTTGTCTGTTTGGTTTTTCACTTGACATCCCTATCACTGCACCACCTTAATCCTGGTCCCCCTCTAACACAGTCTCTCCTCGATCCCCCAATTTCCTTCTCCTCTGAAATAATGGAGGAACCCCTTGGTATGACCCCACCCTGACACATCGCATCTCTGCAGGTCTAGACATATTGTTTCCCACTGAGGCCAGCCAAGCCAACCCAGTTAAGGAAGTGGGATCCACAGACAGGCAACAGCTTTAGGGACAGCCCTGAGCTCCAGTTGTTGGTGGACCCACATAAACACTAAGTTACACATCTTCTATGTATGTCCAGGGGGCCTAGGTCCAGTTCATATAAGCTCTTTGGTTGGTGGTTTAATCTCTAAGAGCACCCAAGTGTTTAGGTTAGTTGTCTCTGTTGTTCTTCCTGTGAAGTTCCTACCTTCACTGGGGCCCTTAATCCTTTCCTAACTCTTCTTTAAATCTCCAAAGCTCTGTCCAATATTTGTCTGTGGGCCTTTGTATCTGTTTCAGTTAGCTGCTGTTTGGAACATCTCAGGATAGTTATGCTAGACTCCTGTTGGCAACTATAACAGAGTATATTAACAGTGTAAGTGCTTGCCCTTGGGATTGGTCTCAAGTTGGGCCAGTTATTGGTTGGCTGTTCCCTCAGTTTCTGCTTTATCATTGTCCCTGAATTTCTTTTAGACAGAAAAATTTTGAGTGGAAAATATTGTGGGTATGTTGGTGTCTTTTTTCTTCCACTAGAGATCCTGACTGGGTATAGGAGGGGACCACTTCTGGTTCCATATTAACATTGTTGAGGTATCAGGTAAAGTCACCCCCATAGACACCTGCAAGCCTGCCCCGTCCTGGGTCTCTGGATGATGCCCCTAGAGATGCCTTACCCACCTTCCCTCTGGCCCTTTTTGTTGTCTCATCATGCCACAATTGATCCTGAACTCCCCTCATACCTACTTAAAAATAATTAAACGGGGATGTTGGTATCATATGCTTAGTGTAATGACTGGCTTCAAAGAATTTTGACAATTATTTCAGTAAAACTCTTTTCATTCAGCGAGGAAATTGTCAGACATTTTATAGTTCACAGTGTGTCTAGAAATGTGAGTAACTGGAACATCACAATGTTATTAACTTTTAAATCTTCAGGTGTCATACCTTACAGTTTCCTTTAGTTATAAAATTGAGTCAGGCATGATAGTAGGGGGAGAAACATCTTAAAGAATAGCATTTTATACTTATGAAAAACTATAAGGCTTAGAGAAGAACTGTCACCACATTGGAGTAATGTCAGAGAAATGAGGGTCTTTGTTTTGCTTTATCTTGTTTTGGTTTCTTGTTATTGTTGACATTCCTAAAGCCTGAGTGGAAAGCATGCATGCTTCTGTAGATATAGCTTGGTACTGTAGAACTCACTGAATTTCCTTCTATCTTCAGGCATTTATAGGAAACATGAATGCTCATAGTGTGGTTCACCACAAGCTGCTGCACTCTGTGAGAGCCCGCTTTGTTCGCTTTGTGCCTCTCCAGTGGAATCCAAATGGAAAGATTGGCATGAGAATAGAAGTCTATGGATGCTCCTACAGTAAGTACCCATATGTACCAAGTCACACAGCAAAAGACATCTATGGAATACCAGATCATTCATATTGAAAACGAAACTCTGTGTGTGTGTGTGTGTGTGTGTGTGTGTGTGTGTGTGTGTGTGTACATTCACATGTGCAAGTGCAAAAAGCATCTACACACAAACCTCCAGTATTCCTAAAGAATATAGTCCATCATCTGATCCAGAAATTTTCACTTGGTCTGCAACATCCAGTTGAGCCTATGTTGGATGACCAGTGACTCACAAATGCATGCCCACATGATCAAATTGTTTCATCACTCCTGTCAATGCAGGATACCGTGCTGAGGCAGTGGTGCAACCAGGTGTGGGTGTGACTTTCCACTATTCAAGATAGTTCTCCCATATACATGCCCACAAGTCAAACTAATCTAGACAATCACAGAGACTCTCTTCATGGATGATTAGGTGATTCCATGCATTCATGTTGGCAATTAAAATTATCACATCAGTTCAATGAATTATGGTGTTGGGTTATGGAAGGAACTCACATGTGCCTAATGCTGTTCATCAAAGTCAGGGCAAAATAATACTTGCCTCAGAAGCATTAGAAGTGCTTCATAAAGTACATTTGATTACCTGATGTTATATGCACTGAATTAAGACTTCTGGAAACAAAAACACAAAATTAAAAAGTGTTAGTGGCTTCTTGGGTAAATTTTTAGCTAAGCTGGATCTGTGAAAAAAATGAAGACTTAAGGGTGGAAAGTTGCTGGTGAAATGACTGTCTTTATCATAGACAAGAATTTTTAGAAAGAATATGATCTATGAGAGAAGTATCCACAGCTTATCCAAGATGGGACTTTGCCACTTGCAAGTCTCGGGCCCTGTACCTCACCCATCAGCGAGGAGGACCTTTTATCACTACTGAGAAGCCTCTGAGGTTCTTGTGAAGACCCCCAAACTCAGGTGGCCCTCACTTAAGTCTTGGGAAGTCACCACCACCCACAAACTCCAAGACACCATACCTGGATGCAATCAGCAGAGGTTTATTAGGGAAGAGAGCTGGCAGCCAGCAGTCAAACTGCACACTCACACAGGAGTAGAGTTTGACAAAGCCAGTCAGTCTGAGGAGGGTTTTTTAAAGGAGTAAACCACAAACCAGGGGAGTGGGAAGGGGGGGGGATGAGGGATTGTCAAGGATACATAACATAAAAATAGTGGAACATTTTAGAGGAATTCAACCTAAATGATTTAGAGCCATGTGAAAATCACTCTGCACACTCATTCTTCTCAAAAATGTAGTTTTACCATGTCACTGTGCCCTACCCTGTCATTACCAACTATTTCAGGTTAACTATTTTTCACTTATTCCGACTATAGCCCCACCTAGATGACTTGTATCTTTCTCTGTGGTCAGGAATGTGTCTTCTTGCTTTGGGCTTTCCCCACCCTGAGGCTTGAGGAATGTTAATCCAGCAATGTCCTCTGATTCAGGTATAATGTCCTCCACCCGGAATGTGTCCCAGGGCAATGAAGGCCTGAAATCATTCAGTTCTGCATTCTGGAACCTGCACTTTTTCTGCTCAGGTCTAAGGGCAAAGAAAAAGTCTACATATATTTCATAAAATGGTCTTATAATTTTTCACTCTACACTTGTTGTCTATGTTTGCTTACTTATTTGTTAAGAAACTTTCAGAACAGAGAAACTCTGAGAAACATAATTTATATTTTTTATAAAGCCATCTTTTGCGTATAATAATGTCAATTAGTGTGTGTGTGTGTGTGTGTGCAGTGCATGTGTGTGTGTATGTGTGTGTGCATGTGTGTGTGTGTTTATGTTCCTATCAGAGAAAAAATTTTGAGTAGTCTGTTCTCTCACTCAATCAGTTGGATCCTGAGGATTGAGTTCCATCCATAAAGCTTGGCAGCAAGCATGTTTACCAACTGAGGAGTTATTTGCTGGCCCATGTCTTGAGATTTTGGTTAGTCTCTTAAATGTCTTCATGCTTTCATTTTTGCCCAGAATGATATTTCTCATTATTTTTTTTTATACCTTTTGTTTGCTCACCTGTATTCTGAGCCCAAACAATCATCATTTTAGTTAGATCACAGCTGTTACTTTATGTGTATACTTGTACATTTGAGCACTGGTGAACATGTCTGTGTATGGTTGCCAGTACACACATAGGCATGTCTGTAGAAGCCAAAGGTTAACTTCAGCTATGCCTCCACAGGTAGTGGCCACACTACTTTTGTGATACAAGGCCTGTTTCTGGCATTTGGCTTGACACATGCATCAGGTTGGCTGGGCAGTGAACTCAGGAATCTGCTTGTTACTTCCTCCCCAGTCCTGGACTCATAAGTTAGCCTTCTCATACAAGATGTGTGGACCAAACTAATGCTCTTGTGTTTTACAAGCAAACACTTTACTCAGAGAGCTATCACCTCAGGCTATAAGCCATCAAACTGAAAGGCAACTTTGAACAACATTTTAGCTTTATCCAGTGAGGAACTTCTTTTATAATTTATGCCAGCAAATTGCCTATTCACCAGAAAATATGTACACTGTTTCTTAAGAAGAAATATACCCACATGTCTGCAAAAAGCACATCTCTGGTTTAATGCAAGACTCTCATGAATCTGAGGAAACCCAGACCTGTCCTCTTCATTACAGGTACGCCTATATCTCCTGAATTATCTAAGGGGATGGAATTCCTTCTATAAGACTGGCCAGCAATGGGTATTAGCATCTTGGAAATTATTCAAGATAGAATGAGTTTCCTAGTTGTTTGTCTGTATTGGCATTGGTCCCCATGATCCTATACATATATATCCCTATATAAAAACCCAAGACATCACTATGATTTCTTGATGCAGTCTGTTGTAGTTTGTTATTCTGTTGATATGCTAAAACACTGACCAGATAAACTTGGGGCAGCAAGGGGTTTATTTGTTTTGAAAGATTACATCATGGAAGGTATCAAAGCAGGAGCTCTAGACAGAAAGTAGAAGCAGGAAGTGAAACAGAATCTATGGAGGAATTATTTTTTCTAATTTACTTCCTGGCTCCTATTCTCTTGTCTTTTATATACAACCCAGAGTCAACTGTCCAAGGTGCCCATAGTGGGAGAAGCCCTCTTCAATATATTCACCAGCAAGAAAATGCCCCATGAAAATGTTCATAGGCCAATTTCTTGGAGGCTACCTCGCTCTGGGGTAACAGGTTTGACAATCAAGATTAACCATCACAAGAACATTGTTCTACAATCCCTAGGTCCCACTTCCTCCTTGATTGTTCTCATTAACACAAATCCCTGCCATAGTCACCAACAACCCTTACCAAATACCCTGTGTTCCTATTTAGGATCTCTCTTTTCTTTTATGTCTCTCCTTTCTAAACAACGTTTCCTTTAAATATATGTTTAGTTACTGTGTCTGCCTCTCTCTATCTCTTTGCATAGGAACTCATCAGAATTTTTTGGCAACTTAAGGTTAACTGGATGGCTCAACTTGTCAGGGCTGTGGTTCTAACAAATGCTACCACATTCTGAGATGTTGTTTACCTTAGATCTGTAAGCAGTTGACTTCACTTATTTACTTTTAATTTTTACTTTAATTTTATGTTTATGGGTGTTCTACCTCAATGTATGTCTAGACATCACATAAATGTCATGGGCAATGAACCCAGAGGAGGGCATTAGATCAGTTGTGAGCCACTAGGTACGTACTGAGAATTAAATCGTGGTCTTCTGGGAAAGCAAATGATGTTGTTCCTTTTGAACTATCTCTCCAGTCCTGTAAACAGGTGATTTTTAAGTAAAGGATACAAAATTTAGTAGACTTGGAAGAATGATTCAAGATCAAAACTGAGGTCTTTGATGAAGAAAACAGTGTACATTGCAGAGAACCTTTAGCCCCCAGCAGTTTCAAGCCCATCAGTGCATAATTTGCTCTGTGAAATTCACAGTCTCAGTTCTACTGATCCATGTCTAAGCACTCTGCTGTCTGTGTCTTAACCTGTGAAGAATGCTCCATAGAAACTTTTTTTTCAAGACATGCCAGTTGCCTCCACATAGTCGACTGTCTTCCACAGTCATCATTTCAAACCACTACTTGACTTATTTTAAAAGCATCTTGGATGGTGGAAATATGTCTTAGTAAATAAATTTATAATTGGTGAGCATGGTGACCTAAAATGATCCTCATGAACATTTGTTAAAAAGAAAGAGTAGAGCCTGGCAGTATGTAATTGTGATCTTATTGTTGAAGATACAGATAAAAGAGAATCTCTGACACTGTAACTACTCTGGCCAAGTTGGATAGCTGGAGGTTTATTGAGAAACCCTGTCTCAAAAAAGAAGGAGAATAGTTGTAGAATAGGATTACCAATATCAACTTTTTCCTGTACTCTTTCCAAATTAGACATATGCACGTGTACATAAGTGAGCACACCACACACACACACACACACACACACAGAGAGAGAGAGAGAGAGAGAGAGAGAGAGAGAGAGAGAGAGAGAGAGAGAGAGAGAGACCTTGAGTCCAATGTATTCATCTGTAATCTTAGCACTCATGAGAGAAATAAGCAGGAATATCATGAGTTTGAATTTGAAGCCAGACTGGACTGCATAATGAGACACTGAGAAATAACATCTGAAGATAGCACTTCATTGCACTCTCTCAACACTCTACATCTTAAATTATTTCTGCCACTTCTTCTAGGATGTTCCCTGGACATTGGTAGTTGGAGTGGTTTGCCATGTACATATGTGCATCATTAACTGGATTCCACAGGTTTCTAAGAACATGGATGTAGGAGGGTTGACATACTGAGGGGATAGAAGAAGTTGAAGAGTTGATGATGAGTCTATGACATTTTCAAAATAAATTTAGAAAAAAATTAAAGGAAAGTAAACCCATCTTTTTCTCCCTTTCTAAAGTTGTTTTCTTTTAGAGATTAGCTTCAGGTCTCTTAGTTGTCTATAGATGATTGCTGCTGCAATAAGAGAGTCTAGGGGCTGTGAGCACCTCCTACATAGTTATCACTTTCATATCTCTGTTTCCTAGCCTAGCTTATGGAAATATTAATATGCAGTTGCTTAATTGCTGCTTCCATGAAAATACACTAAATGTCTACAATTTTATATAGACAAAATTAATCTTGGGTATCCAGATCCCCCAGATACTTTGCACCATTCCTCATTTGCCCTTGCAACCTCCTTGCCTGTTGTTATATCAAAAATGAAAAGGATTTTTGCATCTTTCTTCTCTCTGACATCTTGTCTAGTAACCCACCCACTGCTGGAAGTAGCTCTATCAACCCTTTTCTGTAGAAAGCACCTGAACCACATCTCATACCTTGTGAGGAAAAGCCTCTGTGCTCAGCTATGGGATATCAGTAGTTTCCACTCAATCTTTATCAAACAATCCTATGTGTCGTAAATACAAAACTAATCTCCACATGTAAGAATCACATTTTCCTTTGCCTGCTTGATTTCCTAACATAACTGAGACTCCACAACCAAAATTCCAAGTAAACATTGCTTCTATAAGTACCTGTCTCCTCTCTACTTCCCCTGCCTTACATCCTTATTCCTATTATCTTATTTCCTCTCATCTCTACCTTTTTCTTCCCCCATCCCATTTCGTCTTTCTTTCCTGTGATCTGACTCAACACACCTTATCATTACTTAGCTGTGCTAGGACATTCTTACCCCAGGATCAGTGTAAGTCCTTGGACAAATAACATTTCTTCTTTCTGTATGCCAATGTAATTCTCAGTTTACCTGTGACAAGTCTCAAAAGTTTCCATTCCAAATGTTTCTTAAAAATCACTTGACATACTTTCTATATACCTGCTATTAACTTATGATTGGCAGATATGACTTCATTTACTATATTGTGTCACAAACCATACTCGTAACTCTTTATGCTAAGATGATATCTATCTTCCTCTCTAATATCCTACACTCACAGATAAGTTAAAGAAAATAATACAAAGTATATTCATTATTAAGTGTCTGCTCTTAAAACTGCTTGCTTGTTGAGTGGATAGACATATGTTTTGGGTCAATCTTACTCAGCTTAGCCCGGCTGAATGTTATACAATTACTTCTTGTTAATAAAGTCATTTCAGTATCTTGAGGGAATAAACTTTGTTTCTATGGTTCCATAAAGCTCAATTTCTGTCACAATATATTGTGACATTCCAGGAGCAATGGATCCTACACACATTTCCACTCCTGTGTCCCAGACCTCAGCCTTCACACTTAAGTGTGCATAAGAATCACTTCTTTCCATTGGCTTTTAAATAAATCCCTGGAACACATAATGTGGCTCTGCTAGAAAAATGCCTGCCTAGTATGCACAAAACTGAGCTCCTGTCATCAGCATCATATAAACCTGTATAGTCTGCAGACCTGTAATCCTAGCACTTAATAATGAGGTGGAGGCAGAATCATCAGATGTTCAAGGTTAACTTCAGCTACATAGCCAATTCATAGCCAGCATGGGCCAAAGTACCTGTCTTTAAAGAAAAGCAACCAAAAATATCTACTTTGGCCACATGTGAATTTCTGTTGTTTATTAGTAGTTGTGATAATGAGTCAGAATTTATGCCCATTGTCTCAAACCCAATTTCTTGTATTATGATTATTTTTGTAGTCAATTCCTTCTTAGATTTTCACTATCATTTTTATAAGTAACTGTAGTTCTTTAGAATTTTCAAGAAGCGACAGTAAGATGGCTCAGTAGATAAAGGTTCTTGTCATGAAGCCTGGTGACCTGTATTGGATGAGTTCTCTTGTATAACATAGTAGAAGTAGAGATTCAACTTCCAAAAATTGTCCACTGATGTGCATGTACTTTTCTGCATAGTATATAGGCAAATTTCAGAAATTAGGTTAGGTTGTATGTTCATCAGTTGTCAGGAATCTACCTATCTGCCTCTTTTTGTGTTAAGATTATAGGAATGTACCACCATGTCTGTCCTTTTACAGAGTATCTTAGAATTAAACTCAGGTCCACTCACTTGTGTGGCATGTACTTTACTGATTGAACTACCTTCATAGCCTTCTTGAAAACTTTCTTAAGTTATTTGTGGCCATATTCAACACATGGTCTGGGCTTAAAACACCAGAGATAGCAACTGGTTTTACCACTAACACTTCCTGTAACTTTAGGTGATCTTAAACCTTCTGTAAACATGGAAATAATACATGTGCTTGCTTTATGCCTGCAAATTTCTTGATGTAGAATTTGGCATGTAATAACCCCTGAAATAATCTGTTTTCCTTCAATATTTAACTCATATGCTTCCCATTCTTTCTTCCATTCTATTCAGGTACACATCTTGGTATTTTAGAGAGAGATGGTTGGGTTTTTACATATCTTGTCGCTTCTCTATTCGACCAGCAGACAGGAATGACTCAACTCAGAGTTCTCAACGCAGTTTATTCAGGATCCTTTAGCATCCTCTCTCTCTGGAAGCCCCTCTCTCTCTCAGCCACTTAACGGCCATCCTTTTATACCCCAGCCTGTTCCATTCAGCACCTGCCTCGCAGGCATGCCTCATTGGTGCACCTCAAACAGCCTGATTCTGCATGGCAGCGAGTCTGTGCAGTAGTTCTGCAGTAGTGGCTCTGTCAGGGAAAGGAGGGTGGTGCGCAAACCGCCAAGAAGCGGCACTCAAGACTTTGCAGGCGCCATTATAGCTGGCTGCACAATCGCACCTGCTCCTCACAATTCCCCCTTATTTATTAATTTTGGCAGAGAGAGTGTATGTCTTAGGTTGTCCCTTTCAAGCAACACTCCTTGCCCATCATGGGGAGTCAAACAGCTTTGGTTTGGTCTCTGTCTTAGGTTGGTAACATGCCCAAGGAGTCTTACCCATCATTGATTACCTCTCTAGCATGCCAAGCCACACTTGAGGAGACTTCCATCTCGACTGCTGCAAACGCTTGTACAATCAAGGCCTGAGATGTTTTCTGTTGGGCTTTCATCTGACACATGCACCAAAAGGCAAGGCAACTGATGGGGACCTGGCACATAGCAACCTCCCCAATTCCCACCCACTCCATGATGTGGGACACTGGTTGAAGTGTCCAGCTGGTCAATCCGGAGGCCAGGGAGGCATCCACTCTGGTCGAGTTAATGTGAACAATGGATTGTCGTAATTCTCTCAACATTCCCTCAAATTCTCTCAATCAATTTCATGTAAGGAACTGAAAAAGGCTTTTGGAAAGATTACTAGCATGGCTTATATTCTGAAAAGGCACAGAGGTAACACATATAAAAGAAATATTGAGCTTTCAAAGGTGAGACTTCCATAATAAAAACTAGCATTGCTCCTTATCACTGGTAGCATCCACATCAGCAGAAGAGTCTTCCTTAGCATCTCCATTCCTGTCTTTTTGCTGTATAACCCTGGTAAGTCTTTCTGGAACCCACATTGACTGATGTTGATCCTGAGAAAACACACAAACAGACCCTCTTGCCCACACCAACACAGGGTCAGGGCCACTCCATTTTCCTGTCAATATGTCCTTCCACATTACCATACCTTTATGGGTAGCATCAAGATCAGCATGGTGATCAGCTGCAGACTGTCCCTGCTTATCCAGAGTCAAAAAATTTAGGGTAAATAGGGCTATAGCCATTCTCTCTCTAGGCATGCAGCCGGAGGCTATTCCCCCTCTTTGTTTAAGAAGACATTCCTTTAGGATGCTGTGTGCCCACTCAGCAATGCCCTGCCCCTGAGGATTATAAAGCAAACCATGGTTAAGGTGAACCCCCATCGTCTTACAAAAGGACACAAAGGAAGTAGAGGTGTCTAACGCGCCCCCCTGAGCCTTGCATCCGTGGGAGAGAAAGCATGAGACGCAGAGATTGGGTAGTTACTGCAAAACGAGGCTTTTAATCTGTCTCACACACGTGGGAAAACGCGGAGAGGCGCAGAAGGGGAGAGCTGAGGAAGGGGCCTGGTTTAAGTACAGTCTAGAGTGACGTATTCACTTCTGATTTGCTGTTCGCTCACCACCCAACATTCAGTGACTATGGCACGCCTCTCAGCCTAGCAACTGCGCAGATCAATGTTTACATCTGGAGAAGACACGAGGCTAGTGCCAACTTGGGGTGGCAGATTATATTGTGGCTCCTAACAGAGGTGTACGCTGGTCCATTATCTATCTTTAAACATTTAGGCATGCCCCAGGCTCCCCAGACTTCAAAACAATGAGCAATGACATGGCAAGCCTTCTCCCCGGAATGCAGGGAGGCAAACATAATTCTAGAAGCAGTATCTATAGATACATGAATATATTTTAATCTTCCAAACTCAGGCAAATGGGTGACATCCATTTGCCATAAATGTAGGGGGCATAGGCCTCGGGGATTAACCCAGATTCCCATCTGGGGTAACAATGAGGCACAAGCTTGACAAGCTTTCACTATATCTCTAGCATCAGCACAAGGAATGCCAAAGCGAGATGATTGGGTTTTAGAATTAACATGAATCTGGCTATGAAAGTGTCTTGCTAACTCCAGGGAATCATAGAGTGTAAAATTTGCAACATTAAAACAGGTCTTTGAAGGTTTATCAACAATATCATTTCCTTCAGACAATGGACTAGGTAAACCCGTATGGGCATGAATATGTTGAACAAAAAGGGTTGTTCCCTATTCCAAATAAGAAATTGCAATTGGGTAAGTAACTCTTCTATGGTGGACTTTAGGTTTATTTTACCTACAATTTCCAATTGTTTAATAGCATTTACTACATATTGACTATCAGATATCAAATTAAAGAAATGAGAAAATCGTTCAAAAACCTTTATCACAATCTGTAATTCTATAACTTGAGGGGACACTGGAGGATATTCGATGATTACAGGCAACAATCCTGCAACCTAAAACGGTCCACATCCTGTCTTAGAACCATCTGTAAAAATAGTAGCGGAATTTAACAAACGCTTTCTATGAGTGATCCGTGGAAAGACTAAAAGATGAGCATTAATCAATTGTAATATAGGGTCCTTTGAAAAATGATTATCCATTGTCCCATTAAAAGTACATCTCAAAATTGCCCAATCATCCACAGTGGCCGTCAATACTTCAAGTTGAGTGGCTGTATATGGTACAATTAGGCTTGTAGGTTGGATGCCAAAATGTTGAACACTCTGATGAATTCCCAGCATGGCTAATTGGGCTACTGCAGTTGGATAATGAGTGAGTGTCTGAGCAGGAGAAATTTTTAGATGCACCCAAAGTAAAGGGGCCCCTTGCCATAATACTCCTGTAGGCTGACATTCAGTTTGCAATATGCATAATGTAATATCCTGGGATTCATCTGTATGCCTCAAGGCTTCATCTTGTATGCCCTTTTCCATTAATGTTAATGCTGCTCTAGCTTCATTAGTTAAATGTCTAGGGAAGTTGAGGTCCGAATCACCTTGTAAAATATCATATAATGGCTGTAGTTGTTTATTAGACAATGAGAGATAGGGTCTAAGCCACTGTATATCTCCCAACAATCTTTGAAAATCATTCAAGGTACGCAAATTATGCGAATCTGCATTTTTTGAGGAATTACTTGTCCTAAAGATATTTTTGTTGTAAATAATTAACCACAGAGCCCTTTTGTACCTTCTCAGGAGTTATCACTAACTGTTTCTTTCTTAAACTTAACACAACAGCTCTATAGGCTTTATCAAGCATCTGCTCGGTAGGGGCAGCAACAAGAATATCATCCATAACATTTGATTTTCAAAAAATTCTGTCTGACTTCTTTCAAGGCAGCATCAACATACAGTTGACACATAGTGGAACTGTTGGCCATGCCTTGTGGCAATACAACCCATTCATATTGCTGATCTGGCTCTGCATGATTCATGGAAGGGACTGTAAAAGCAAACCTAGCCATATCCTTTTGACGCAATGGGATTGAAAAGAAACAATCTTTAATATCTAAAACTATGACAGGACAATATTTGGACAATGCAGACAGTAAAGGCAGACCTCGTTGTACCAGTCCCATTAAAATCATTTGTTTATTAATTTTTATTAAATCATGTAGAAGCCTCCACTTTCCTGATTTCTTTTTTATCACAAAGATAGGGGTATTCCAGGGTGAAGTAGATGGTTGTAGATGGCCTAACAATATTGTTCTTTTACCAGCTCTTGTACAACTTGTAATTTTTCTGAGGGGAGTGGCCACTGAGGAATCCATATGGGCTCCTCAGACTTCCATGATATGGAAAGCGCTTCCTCAGTGACCGCTGGAAAAAAACCCAGTCTCGTCTGACCCTGTTTTCATTAGTCCATCTTTATTTACAATCAACTTGGGTAAATCATAAACTATCCATCATTTTGCAATCTAAAACTAGTAAGACTTCCAAACTACAACAGTCTGACTTAACAATGTATTAGTAATGAACACTTGACCTGAACTTTCACTCTCTTGCTTGATGCAATGTTTGTCTTAAAAGTTAAGAAATCAAGTACAAGGCCCTTTTATTTTTAATGCAACTAAAAAAGAAATCCCTTAAATACTGTGTGTTCTTCTTATTCAAGGGCTAGGCTAGCCTTTCATGCCTGTGTCAAAATTCTCTCTCTCTCTCTCTCTCTCTCTCTCTCTCCACACACACACACACACACACACACACACACACACACGCGCGCACACAGACGCACACACACACACAGCTGTGAAACACAGATAAGAATATACCAAAGTTTCCATACAGTAAAATTTTACTATATGAATACTGAAAATTAAGAGGGGCAAAGAAATTATCAAACTATTCTATTTTTTCCTTTTATTTAATATTTTATTTACATTTAAGATGCCATCCCCTTTCCCAATTTTCCCTCCCTACAAAACCCCTATCCCATGCCCCCCCCCTTTCCTTTTTGCTTTTATACAATTTTTTAAATGTTAATCAAAGATTTATAAGTTTGGTAATGCTCAATCAGAAGCTTAACCCAATACCCAACCTAGATATAAAAACCATCTTTGATTGGTGGAGACCAGTGAACATCTGCCTCCATGCCCCCTCTCTCTTTCTCTCTCTCATCACCTAGCTTCTCCTCTCCTTCATCTTCTCTCCTAACTCCATCTCTTCCTCTCAATACTCCTTCCCACTTAGCTCCTCCTACATATCACTCTTCCTGTTAAAGTAAAACTTTTCTCTCAAAATATAATTAGAGCATACTTATTCCTAATTGTACCAGTGAGGTACAAGATCGTCCTAATACCCAGTCCAACATTTTGTTGACTAACCAGAGCCTCTGTCATCTCTTCTAACTAAAACACTTACTTTTAATCCTGGCTTTTTTTTTTTTTTTTTTTTTTTTTTTTTTTTTTTTTTTTTTTTTTTTGCTTTAGAATGAATGTCAGCTGAAAACCATCTACTCAGATCTTTTCTCTCAAAGTAAATAGCCAGGATTGGCTATGAGACTATAGGTCTTTAACGCCATCAGAAATCCAGAATGACTGAGTTAACTGAAATTTTGGGAAGCACTAAACATAGCTTCTAAAACTTAGCCAATTAATAGAGACCGCTGAACACCTGAAAAGCCCCTATACTACCAAACGTTGGAGCATCAAATCTTTGGCCTTCTGGCCCAGAGTCATCTGACAGACCTTAGTGATGCAGAATTATTAAGGGCTGATTACTCTGTCTAGGCAGATATAATCAGTCGACTATTCTGCATGTGTATCCTTTTCTGGACAGTAATTTGTCTGTAGATGGAAAGAGGCAATTCTTGCCTAGTGGCTGTCACCACACAACTGGAGTAACTCCAAGGATGCTCAATTTCTTCTTAGAATCCACGATAGGAAGCTGTCAGGAGCAGACAGGTCTCTAATCAGAATGGACATTAATATATAAATATTTGTATCATCAATTAAATGGACTTCTAATGTTTTGAAAACCAAATATCCATGTAAGGTAACCTGGACTGTTGTCTGTTCACTCCTCTCAGCTATTTCTAAATAAAATATGGGAAACCTCCTAACAAACTCAAAGCCATGAATTTGCTATAGTCCCTTAGCTCATAGCTTAACCATCCCAAATCAGTTAAAAAAGTTAAAGAAGGATTGAGTCTAAGCCTAGTATTCCTAAATGTGTTATACAGGCACAATGCCCATGAGGGTATCAATATTCATCTCACTTTTATATTAATAAGAAGCTCGTACCAATAAAAACCTTAAAGTTGAAATCAAAGTAAATTTTGTACCATTTAAGAAATTATAACTTCATCTTGATAATAATTATACAGATTTCTACCAATAGGTTATGGCTATGCAATAAGTCCTAGCTAATCCTCCCTGTTCCAACAAAACCACTACTTTTCCCTAGAAAGACAGACCATTATTAACCACCTTAGTCCCCAAGCCCAGTTAATAGGGGTGCTGACACTTCTTTAACTTCTTCAAGCTGATTATGGGCCTTGAGATATTAGAAGGGGGGGGGAAAGTAAGTTGATAAGCCTCTGACACTGTGTCTTCACTGAATCCAGATGGAATTCCAGGACATCGGAGGTTTGGGCAGGTCTACTCAGTATGCTTGATGAGTAGATACACCAAGGCTGTGTATTCTGCAATATACAATTCTCAGAACAAGTTTTAGTATCAAGGAAAAAAAAAATTTCCCCCTAGGGGGGTGCCATTTTTTTAAAGGAGTTGGTTCTAACAACTTTTTTTTCCCTTTTTAAAATTGATTGTAATATTTACATTTCATATTTTATCCCCTTACCCCACTTCCTCCCACCACCTAGAAACCTCCTATCCCATCCCCCTCCTCATGCTTCTATGAGGCAGTGACTGTACCCCATCCACTATCCCCTCCCCACCCTCACATTCCCCTCCCCACTCTGTGTTTATTTTTTTATGGAACCAAGAAATTCCTCTCCCACCTATGCCCAACAAGGCCATCCTCCCCTACATATACAGCTAGAGTCTTGGGTCCCTCCTTATGTGTTCCCGGGCTGGTGGTTTAGACCCTGAGGGGCTCTGGTTGTTTGGTATTGTTGCTTTCCTCCTGGGGTCACAAACCCTTTCTGCTCCTTCAGTCCTTTCTCTAAGTTCTCCATTGGGAGACCCCTGATTATATCAGTGGTTAACTGTAAGCATCATCCTCTGAGTGTGTTAGTCTTTTGCAGACCTCTAAAAAGATAGCTATATCATGTTCCTCAGATTATGCATTTCCAGCCATCCACAACAGTGGATGTACAGCTTAGGTGGCTGTACATGGGATGAATACCTAGGTGGAATGGTCTCCTGATGGCCCCTCCTTCAGATTCTGTCCCATGTTTTCTTTCCGTATTTGCTCCCCTGAGTACTTTTGTTACTCGTTTTAAGTAGAACTGAGGTATCCCCTCTTGGTCTTCCTTCTTCATGAGCTTCATGTGGTCTGCAGGTTGAGTCTTCGCTAATCCTAGATTTTGGGCTAACATCCGCTTAACAGTGAGTAAATACCTTGAGCTCCAGCTGTTCTTTGTACAGTGGCTCCTCTAGGATATTTCAGGATATTATGTCTCCATGGTCGTAGACAAGCTAGTTGTGTGCTGCTCTGAGTGTTGTCACTCCTCTAGGATGCCTCAGGATATGATGTCCCCTGCTCTGAGGTCAGTGGTCTCTCTAGGATGTCTCCAGATGTGGTTTCTGCAGCTCTTAGGGCAGTGGTCTCTCCAGGATGTCTGCAGCTCTGAGGGCAGTGGCTGCTCTAGAATGCCTCCAGATGTGGTTTCCACAGGGGAATAGATCCGCTTGGTGTCTGCTCCAGTTACTGGGATCTGGGCAAGGGTCAGAAGGGGAGTGGTATTCTGCAGATGTGGGGTCTGGATGCCAGGTGCACTCTAGAGGCTTCCTACTGCCAGTTGTCCCTCTGGGGATCTAAGGCAGTGTACGGGTGCTCCTACCTGCAACTCTGCAGGCCTTGGCCTTTCTAGGATGCCTCAGGATGCAGTTTCCTGGTATTTTATTTTTATTGAAATAGGACTCTAAGTGAAACTGGAATTCACTACATTGACGTAGTGGCTAGACAGAAAGTATATGAATACTAGATTCTTCTGCCTTCACATGTACAGCTTTGAGATTACAGGCTACATAAAGTCACTGGTCTTTTCATTTGTGTGACTCTGAGTGTGCATATTTGTATGTGTGCTTGTATAGTGTGATACGTGGAGGAGATATGTGTAGGAGTACATGCTTTTTTGTGTGTGGAGACCACAGAATAACATCAAGCATCCTGTTCTTTCACTCTCTTATTCCCCTGAAAAATGTATGTAACAAATAGATGTGTCTATGTGCTTACTGAGTCTCTTACTGAGCATGGCACTACCTTGGCATAATCCTTCAATATCTTTCTACCTCTGTCATATACAGCATTAAACAGACATGCAGATTTCTACATTTTATTAGTTTTTAAATTTAGTTTCTGGAGACTCAGAACCTTTTGTTTGTGAAACAATAACTCCTATTCATTGAGTCATCCCCAGCCCTGAATTGGGCTTTTAAAATGAGAATGGGAAAGCTGATATTTTTAGAGCAAACACTATACTGAGTCTACCATGTCTTTGGACCTATGGTAATTTTCCATAGAAAACCATACTTATTATCAAGAAAGGGAGAATTAGCAGCTTTCTGCTTCAATCTCAAGACTCCTGTTTAAATGCCAATTGAGTGGTCTCCCTGGAGCTTCTGCATGCTCCATCTGAGAAGTCCACTGTGAATGGTATAAACCAGAGACATGGCTAAATCTGTGTGATGGCATTTCACAAGGGCTGCTTTCCTACTCTCAGATTTGGCCACAATCATCTCTTTCCTTTCAGAGACTTGTGAAAAATACTAATGAAGTATTATCTCTTTAATAAAACCTTTGCCTATGCATAACGTTCTAACCACATCTCATACCTTGCCACATGTTCTTTTCATTTGAAGACTTGACTTCCAGTTTGCCCCACAATACTCAACTCATTTTGTCCCTGCCTAGTTATTTACATTGTATTGTTTTACTCACAGAATCCCTTGCTGGAGTAATAAATTATAAGAAGCACATAGACACATCTATTTATTACATACATTTCCATCATGGTGATTCATTTATGTCCATGATGTTGTGTGTGATTCCCCAGATGTCTTGGCACATCACCTTCATCATATTTGCAACAGAGAGATAAGGGAACAAAAGCAATTTTGAAATTCCCAATATGGAACTAAGGACATGGTTTGGTTGGTAATCTGCTTGCAGTACAATCATGAAGACCCAAGATGGTACCTCAAATTCATGTGAGGGAAACCTGGGCTAGAATAAGATCTATGTGGTGGCATTGTTTGTCAGAAACAGAGAAAGGAAAGGCCCTGTGACCTGCTAACCTAATAGAGTATCTGGTTCCTGTAAATGAAAAAAAAAAAAAGAAAAAAGAAAAGAAAGAAAAAGAAAACCACACACACACTGCAGGTTGTCCTTTGTCATCCAAATGGTCTTGTGTACACATACTCATAACCATACAAACATGTTCATGTACAGACACACACATACACACACACTTGCATACACATACAGCAAGACTGAGAGAGAATACAGCCATTACATGCAGTAAATTCAGATATAAACAAATGATAAAGTAAACAAGCTCTCTAACACAATTTTTAATCTTTTTAATTTGTGAACAATCTAATCATACTATAAAGTTTAAGTGTATTCACAGATCTATGCAGAAAAATACACAAAAACTCATTAAAAGAAACTAGATGAGTTTCTTTTTAAACAAGATGAGTTCCAGTGTTTAATCCCCAGATGATATAAACCAGGCCTCTTAGTACACACCTGGAATTCCTACATTCATCATGTTGAAACAAAATGATCAGAAGTTCATTGATATCCTCAGCTTCACAGAAATTTTGAGGCCAACCTAGTCTACTGGAGACTCCTTTTCAGAAACAAAAGGAAAAGAAGAAAGAGGAGGAGGATGAGAATGGGGAGTAAGAAAAGGGTGAGGATGGTGAGAATGAGGAGGAGAAGGAAAAGGAGGAGGAAGAGGAGGAGGAGGAAGAGAAAAAGGAGGAGGAGGACAGAAAAGGGAAAGAAGAAATGAAAGAGTAGAAAGAAGGATTGATGGATAGGTAGATTGAAAGATTGAGAGAGGTCAGGAGAGAAGAGGGAAAGATTTATCTTTCTAGGATTTATCTTATCTAGGATAAATGTAAATGAAAAATAATTGGGTCAGGAATTGGATGGATTCATGAATGCATGGATATCTGGCTATAAGAGCTCCAAAGTGCATGAGCTTCATTTAGGCTTAGAATCCAGAATCCAGAGTTCTATCTTTTTTTTTTTTTAACTTTTTCTTTTAAGTTGTCCTGATCCTTTCCCTCAATCTTCCATCTGCTTGTCTACACAGGAATTCCTGAAAATTTTTAGAAGATCTATTATTAGGATTTGACACTTTGTAAATTTTCTTTGTGCTGAGGTGCATTTGAAGTTAACTGGTGTTGTTAATAAAGCCTGAAAAAGTCATAGAATGGGTTGGAGACAGGTGAAAAATTAAGCTAATTTTTGTGTTTTGTGGACTATAAGCCAAAGCCCTCAGGTCTTCAGTGCAAGCCATGATCTGATTATATTTATTTTATTTAACTTATCATGAGGAAACCTTCAAAATGTATTGGTATTGAAAATCTTATTTTTCTGAGTAGCTAAAGAGGCCAAGTTGGAATAACTTTCTCAGTGTGAGTCTGTATTTTTTCCTGTCACCTTTCACTTTCAGCTTTCTGATTCTGAGACACAAACCTTCTCCTCCCAGACACTCAGTAGAGTTGTGTTTGAGCCCACTTGGGAATTCAATCTTGGACTGTTGTAAGCAGAAAAGCCCCCTTTTACCTGGTTTGTCGATAGGCTTCCAAAATCCATCAAACATGCCAGAAATTGCCTCAAGATCTATCAGTCTTTCCCATAAAATAAGATTGACACCTGGGTCAGCAATTATAAGACCATTTAGAAACTCAGGCCTCATTTAGAAACTCAGGCCTCATTGGTATTCTGGCACTACTCAGGGAGTAAAGGTGATTGGGCAGGATTTGCATTGATCTGAAACTCCAGGCTGGGATGATGTACCACCTACGCTTACTGGGGAATTCTCAGGACCATGATTAGCCTATCCACTATAGTTTGGAAATATCTGCCAATGTGTCATCACAGAAACAAGCCACAGACTGCATTAAATAGGTTTTACAATAATGAGACTGTAAAAACTAATTTAGAGAAATAGATAAATAGATAAATACTATTCATTCCAGTAAGTAACTCCAGTAAGTGTTCCAGGTCACTGACTTTGTGAATGAAATAATGAACTCTCAGGAGTGCTCCACGAGCTAGACTGGTGCACATAACAGAAAAACAGCAAAGAAACTCAAATAGTTCTTGGAACTTCACAATCATCAAAGTCTCTTAAAGAACATTCACATATCAATTGTGGATTCATGTTGCAAGAAACATTCACCCTCATGTTAAGAAAGCATTGGAGACCCAGTGTAGGCAAAGCAGAGTTACTTATCTTATTACTTAACAATACTTACTGTCAGTTCAAAATGATAAATACACTGACTGAGAGCAGAAAGCAACTTTTAGAAACAAAACACAAGACCTTTCTTCCCTCCCTTACTTTCTTGGTTGCTGAGTAATCAGGAGTCTATAATTTTACCCATTATCTAGGTCTTCTTTTCCCTCTGTCACTTAAAGTCATATTTTTTTCTCATAAATACTGTACATGAGTTTATCTCTGTGTTTTACATCCCATTCATTTTAGAATATATCAGACTATAGGCTGCTTGGCAAACTCGGATGTTAGCATCCATTTTAAATTTCAACTTTGGATAGCCAGGATCTTCAAGCTTATAGAATTTATATAGGACTTGCTATACAAATTAGGGGTTCTCAGTATTTTCTGTCCATGTGTATCTGTACTAAGATGATTTAAAGTATTTTTATTTTGAAAATGATCCAACAGATTATATTTTTTACTCAGGCCCAGAGTTTCTTCAATAAAGTCTTAGATCCTGTATTTCTGATTTACTTCCCTACATAGAATATTTCTGATCTCCAAGGATGAGGCTAGACCCAGCTGATCCTTACAAATCCAAGATCTGACCTTGTGTGTTCTCTCTTCCTTATATCTCTCCTGGCAATACACATACCTTCAGAAATCCTTCTCTCTTATGGTATCTTCCTCACACTTTACCTCACCTTGGAGAGGGTAGGGAACCTCTCTTTCTGGTTCATCCCAGCACAGATAGTGGCTCTATTTCTGCTGAGTGCAGAACTGTGGCTATGCTCTCTAACCTAGAGTTTAAAACCAGAAAGTTTATCAAAGATGTTACCATATGTCCATGTTATACATCTAGGATGCAGGCATATATGCCAGAAATTATTAAAAGAAGCAAGCCACAGAGATAGAAAGATTTCTCCATAGGTAAAACAGTTGCTGCATTGGTCTAAGTATTTCAAGTCCCAGGCACCCTCATAAATAACAGGCAGAGGCGAAATTCCACTTATAATTCCAGCATTTAGGAAGTAGTGACAGGAATCTCTAGAACATAACAAACTAGACATATTTTCAGTAGTTCTGGGTTCAAGTGAGAGACTCTGCCTCAATAAATGAGATGAGAACAATGATAACAATGGTCTACATCTTCTGACCTTCATCTCAATATATTTGCACACATATATGTTACTTCCATATGAACACATATATGCACACACACCACAAACACACACACACACACACACACACACACACACACACACCATACATATACACATCTAAAAAGCAAAAAATTAGAGAAAGAAATAAAGTGAAAAAAATGTATAAATCAAGAATACCTGAAAGCAATGGGATGATACAAATCAGCTAGAAGCAAGAGCCATCATAGGAACCAAGTAGGCATGAGGAGAGTAGTATTGAAAGAAGGTATCAAGACTGACATATGGATAATTAGAACAGCACCACACCTTCATGAGCAAATTCTTTAACAGATCATGTATAATATACAAAATCAGGGGAAAAGTGACCTTTGTAAAGACCATGCAACAGGTCACAATCCTCATGATCCATTATGATCAAGGCTCTGACATTTCCATTCTTTCTGTCCAACTTCTATTCTAAAAAGGGCTTCCTTCATAAACTGTTTACTTCTAGCGTGCTGCCTGGTCTCAATCCAAGTCTTTCTTTTAAGGTCTGAGAACATGGAAATCACTGTGGGTCTCTTCTAGTCTCCAATCCATGCCTATAGCAAATGCACCCTAAAAACTTTCCAAGTATAAATGTTTTACTCAGGCTTTCACATGATAAGCCTCTGTTCTGAATGATCTTAAACTTTGTGTTCAGGAAGAAATGCAGAAGAATAGGATTCAAGGAAGTCCATATTAACTTTAACCACAAGAAATCTACACCTCAATATCATGTTTAGGGTGTGTGTGTGTGTGTGTGTGTGTGTGTGTGTGCGTGCGCGTGCGCGTGCGTGTGCGTGTGCGTGTGTGTGTGTGTGTGTGTGTGTGTGTGTGTGTGTGTTTCAGGAGTTACATTAAAAAGATCAGCATTGTTCCCCTGCTATGCCCAGCACCACTGGACCACATGGCCCCAGCAGGGTGTCCTTATCTCACCATGCCCTCTGGCCTTAGAGCCTCCAAAACATTTCCACCTGACTAGCTAATTTTCTTTGAAGGCTCTACCAGGCTAGTCCTGAGCTTCAAATCCCCCACAGCCTTTGTGGTGCACATCAGGCAAACCCATACTATGACGATGTACCTTTCTCTCTTGAATCCAGTTGAGAAAAAAAAAAAAAACACCATACAAATTTAGTTTAGAAACAATGGTAACTCAATCTCTGGGTGCAACAACTAGAATCCTAATCTTGTAAGCCATATAAATCTAATTCCTCTGGTAGCAAATTCTGGCAGATCCACCATGAAACCAGGAGACACTCACAGCTACATCTTGCCCTTATGCTATTTCTAATCCAAAAGGTCTTATCTCCCTCCTGCTTTCTCTCTTTCTCTAAGGAGAGCAGAATTAGCATTAAAATACCAACAGCACCAGGTCCATCCACAACGTGTGTGTGTGTGTGTGTGTGTGTGTGTGTGTGTGTGTGTGTGATATGCATATTTTGGGATATACACATATTGTGGTGAACAAGTGAAGTGACAGTCTGCATTTCTTCCTAACACTGGGATGCAGACCTCTTGGGGAAGGTGAACCACAGTCTATCAAAGAGGTACCAACCTGTGTTTTCCTGGGTGAGAATGAATAGGATCTGGGACTGATGCTATTGAGGTTGCCCAACTCCTGTGTACCCAGACACCACTGGAGACCAGTAAGAGTTGGAAATGGCGGTCTACAGTCATGTGCTAAGCCTGGGAGAGGGTGGAATATGCCTTGGCTCTGAGTGATGGCCTGAAATAAAGCAGGGCTAGAAGAGGGGCCTTTTAGAGGAGATTCAGGTGTGGCTCTTTATGACCACACCTCATGGCAGTCCTTGAAGCAGATAGTCCTTGCTTGTAAGAACTGTTTTATTTATGGTGGATGAAAATGCATGTCTTACTCAGGGTGAACCAGGGATTAAATAACTTTTACATGAAGAGATGCCCAGGAAGAAGGCTCATTGCCTAAGCTCTCAGGGCTTATCTAGATATGTCATTAGCATATAGAGGTTAGACTCTGTACAATGACTAGCTATGGGTATTTGCATTTACTCTCTTCTGCTGCCAGAGGAAATGTCTCTGATGAAGATTAGACAAGCCAGATCTATGAGTATAACAGATTATCATTAGGAATCATTTCACTGATTTTGTTTTTAGACCAGTCATATTTGGTTTTACCCTAGGACTCAAGGCTATCTAATCTTTGGCTTCTTCTATATAAGCAGTGTAAAACATGGACTTCTTTTCATGGAGTGAGTCTCAAGTTAAATCAGACAGTGTTTGGACACTCCTACAAGTTCTACATTTTGCTTGCCTCAGCTCCTCCTGCAAGCAGTACAAATTGCAGGTGAAAAGCTTTGTGGCTGGGTTCATGTCCATATTTTGCTTTAGGTAGGCTGCAGAATACCATCCCACACCAAAGAGACTAGAATAAAAGGATGAAGGCTCCATACAGGCACCAGCTAAACCACTCCACATTCAATGACTTACATGCATATCATCTTCAGTAATTGGGCCTTGTTGTCAGTTAGAAGAGATCAGCCTCTGTCCTAACATCAACATCCATTGTTTTGAGATCTCCACGGGACCCTCTTGGCTAACAGCACATCTGAATACACTCCAGTTCCACCACAGGGAGCTTTGACTGGCATCAAGAGATCACCAATTTAGTCTCTGTATCCTCTATTACTAGGAATCCTCACTATGATTACCCTTATAAATTCCAGGAAGTTTCCACTGCACTAGGTTTCCACAAAGCTCCCCACAAGTATCCCCCAATTTCATCTGTCTCTCCCTACATGTTCTCCCTCCATCTGAACTATGATCCCTCCCATTCCCATGCCCCCAGCCCATGCAGAAAAATCTATTCTATGTCTCCTGTCCACAAATTTTCCTCTTTAGAGTCCTCTTTACCCAACTGTTGGGGACCGCACTAGCCCCAAGTTGGGGCGGCCAAAATAAATGTTGCAGCCCAGGCAAAATGTTGAGGCCTGGGCCGACCCACGTTTGGGCGGCCACTGTATCCCGGCCCAAGCTGCTGCTCCGGTCTGCAGGTCGGGTTTCAGCAAGAGCGAGGGTGAGGGCAGATTCTACCTAATGTCTGAGATTTGTCTCTGATGATCCCTCTATAGTCTCTGATCTCAGTCTATATTCTCTGATCTCTGGTTCTGTCTTCTATAGTCTGACTTCTAAGCCACGCCTCTAAATTACACCTTTAATCATGCCCTTAGGTCTTGTCTCTAACTCTGATCTCTATACTTCTAAGTATACTATTAAGTCACACACCTTTAATCTCACACACCTTTAATCTCAAGGTATCTAAACCAAGATTATTGGAGTGTTCTCAGCTGTTGTAGGCTATTGTAATCCAAGTCTCATGTCAGAGTATATGGCTCAAGATGGCTGCAAAGCTGATAGCCACTTTCTGCTAAAAGTCGGCCCCCAACACCCAACCTCTCTGGTTCCATAGACAGTAGCTTCTTTACCATTTACTTAATAGGTAATATCCATTTGTTCTTTTCCTCACTTTGATTTTCATATTGTATTTCTTCAAACTGCATTAAGTTTTTACATCACACAATATCCCTGAAATACCCCATTATTTAGTGAAACAAAACTTGTCTTCAATGTCAAACTACTTGTGTAATGCCTTTGGGAAGGTCTATTAGATCTTCTGAGTCTTGACTTCCTCATTTGTCAAAGGAAGAAAAGTCTAGATCATACATGATTGTCAATCCCATTAAGTGAAATGAGTATGTGCTAGCAGCTACCCAAGGATAATCTTTTTAATAAAAGGTAAACACATTTCCATAAGCCATTGAAAAATTGTGAGAGAATGTGAAAGGCATGTTTAATTCTGTCAATTTTTGCTGTTCTTAATAAGCAGTAACTGTTGTACTTCGGAGATAACTCAGTAGCTTAAACTGTTGGCTATGTGACGGGGATAACTTGAGATTGAACCCATGTTAAAAGCCAAATAAGGGAGTTACATCTGAATCCTACAGAAAAACTGGAAACACACACACACACACACACGCACACGCACACACACACACACACAGAAAGAGAGAGAGAGAGAGAGAGAGAGAGAGAGAGAGAGAGAGAGCTCATGAGCCAGTTCAGTTTGAGTACACCTCCTGGTGGTAAAGAAAATAAGGTAGAAGCAGCATGCCTCAGATAAAAGGTGGAAGGAGAGAATTGACTCCTAAAAATTTGCTTTCTAATCTCCACAAGTGTACAACAGCACATGTGTATGTATAAGTGGACACACACAAACACATATTTGTTTATTTTCTTGTTTGTTCATTCTCTGATGGTTTCATACATGAATACAACATAATATATTCAGAACTGCTTTCCCATCCCCCATGTCTTCTCTTTCAACATGTCTGCACTCTTTCAACATTTCATTTATGCTTGTGTGTGTATGTGTGTGTATGCATCCATGTAAGTGTGCATATGTATCAAGGTGGATATCAGGAGTCTTCCTTAGTTTAGGACAACCTTATTTATTTAATGTATGTTTTATTTTACTTTTAACCACGAGGATATATTTGTAGGTGAAAGTGTGTACACATGTAAGTGCAAGTGTCTACAGGGTCACAGAAGGCATTGGGTAAATTTCTCTTTACTCTTAGACTTCTCTCTACCCCCATGGACACTTTATTTTTGAGAATGGGTCTCTCATGAAAACTAGAGTTTTCCTTTTCAGCTAGACTTACTAGGTAGTGAGTCCCCTGGATCCTTCTAACTCTGTCTCCATAGTTCTTTGATTATAGATATGGTTGTTTTAAAGTAATGCTAGTGTCTGTGCTCAGTCTGGTCCTCAGTGATACATAGCAAATATTTTACTCAATAAATCATATTCCCAGGCCTGAGATTTTATTTTTGTTTTTGCTTTTCCTCTAAAGAACATGTTTTATGTGTTTCTAGTATATTTATCTTATGAATTTAAGTCTTAAAAAGACAAAGTTGCAAAGGTGATTCATTTGACAAGTTGCAGTTCCCGTGTTTGTTCTTAGGCATGGTGCTCTTTACCCAAGGAAGGGCAACAGTGCCAAGAGCAACATAGTGTGCCACGCCAAACCTGACCAGCAGGAATTAAGACATGGAACAACCAGTTCCTTCTCACAGCAGTTTACTCAGGATGCTTAGCAGTTGGTAGTCAAGATGGCAAGCCCGCAATCCCTTCCCAGGCGCAGCTTATAAACCCTGACAGGAGCCCATGAACTCATGCCACGTATCATCTCTCCATAGGCTCGTGACACTTGCGTAAGATCAGGCCACCTTGAAGCACAGCCTTCACACCTAATAAGGTGTTGTTTATCACTCAGCCCTTGGGTGGCCATCGCCATCTAGGGGCGAGGTTCTTATGGTGCCTAACAGTTCCCACTATTTTGTTTAAATTGAAAAAGTCACAGGAAGTATTGACCTGTACCCAGCAATTAAAGTAATTACAGGGGAAGATTGTACTACCCTCCATTCGGGATCACCTCCCGGAGTGATGGTAGACCCATCCCTCACTCCTTTTTCACCGGGATGGGATCAAGGGAATGCAAAACCCATATGCATACAGGTATACCTCCCTATGCCAAGATACTCGGAAAATCTGGCACAGTGCGGTGCCTCGCCCAACATGTAACTATTCTTTCAGGCTAGCAAGCCATGCTTGGGGAGATGCACTAATCTCAAAGGCATAAAAAGCTTGTGCTATCATGGAAAGATCTCTCTTTCAGGCTTGAGCCATACGGCATAGGCAATAGAGGCAGAGAACCGAGACACCTAACAAGACTATAGCCAACACCCCTATGCCCACCTACTCCTTCAGGTGATGCATTGCTTGTCGAATCCATGAAGACAGTCCCTCAGCCAGCGTAAGATTAATCTGTGTGGAATTCACTGTGAACGATGACAACTCACAGCTCTCTCATCAAGCAATCTAACCCCTCAGACCAGTTTCCTATCAAATGCTTAGAGAATTCTTTGGACAAATTAGCAGCATGTGTCATGTTATAATAAGGAACGTTGATTACACATAACCCACTCATCTTCCATTCTCATACCAACATAGAGTATAAAAACAGCTTTCTTTATAGCAATCTAACTTATCTTTATTTATACTACCATTGCTAACTATCCAACAACAACAAAAAGAAAGGTGGCCAAACCCACTGATGTAGGGCTAAAAGAAACATTTCTAAAGGATCCCTTTCTCTCCACACTTTCATAAAAGGATCCACCATAACTGGTACCACCCTATAGAAACAAGTACTACGCTCTAATCCTATACTAAAATTTCTATTTACACTTGCTATATCATCTTTATAAGGCAAAAAAGGTAATCCTAAACTCTTATTACTAATAAAAAAGCATGGAAAAACTTGTGCATCATGGAAAATTGGCATTGGAACCTGAAACACCAACAGAATTCCCCATCATGGTTCTATCATCACAGGACTTGATTTCCAGAGTAGAAGTAGAAGGATCATCCAAATTGCATCGATGAACCAGTCTCTCTGGGACCCATATAGGATCATCTCCTGTCTGTGGATAAACACAAGCAGATCCTCTGGACCAGGCCAGAAAAGGATCAGGGCCGTTCCATTTTCCAGTTAAGACATCTTTCCACAGTACTAATACTTTTCTTTCTGGAATCCAATTAGTATGTCATTCAGACAAGGAACAACCTTGCTCATCCACTTGCAAAAATTTTAAAGTAAATAATGCAAGGGATATCCTTTCTTTGGGGTTGCATCCATGGCCAATTCCCCCTTTTTGTTTAAGAAGACATTCTTTAAGGGTACGATGGGCTCTTTCCACTATGCCCTGTCCTTGTAGATTATAAGGCAATGAATGTTTTAACGTAATTTGCATTTGTTCACAAAATGATACCAATGAGGCACCTGTATATCCCGGGCCATTATCTGTTTTAATAATCTGGGGCTTATCCCAGGCTGCCCATGCCTCTAGGCAATGTGCAATGACATTGTGAGACTTTTCCCCCATTAAAGGATGGCAAAGATAAGTCCTGAACAAGTGTCCACTGAAACATGGATATATTTTAATTTTCCAAATTCAGAAAAATGAGTCACATCCATTTGCCAAATGTGAAGAGGCTGCAGGCCTTTAGGATTAACTCCCGTTCCTGGAGGATTATGATGAATGCTGCAATCTGGGCAGTGTACCACGATCTGTCTAGCAGCCTCTCTGGAGATGCCAAATTTAAGCTGTAATGTATTAGCATTACAGCTAATATGGCATGAAAATTGGCATGAAATTGTTTAGGCAGATTTACTGGAATTTCAGTAAGAGAAGGGAAGACAAACTCCCTTCGAGTAGCCTCATCAACTTCTGCATTAGCAGTACTTATAGGTCCTGGTAGGCCTGTATGGGCTCTCACATGTTGCACAAAAAATGGAAGTTGCCATTTCCATAAAAGATCTTGTAATTCAGCAAGCAAGCACAATATAGGACTGGAGGTCTTAATTTTACCAGCCACTTCTAATTCCTTTAATAAATTTACCACATACAGGGAATCAGAAATCAAATTAAATGCTTGTGGGAATTTTTTAAACACCTCAGTTACTATCTTCAATTCAATAATTTGAGGTGAAGCTGGAGCACATTGTATAATCACTGGTTAATTGTATTAACTTTATAAGAACCACAGCCAGTCTTTGATCCATCAGTATAAATAATGGCTGTCCCAGCTATTGGAAAATTCTTTGTCACTTTGGGCATAACAATAGGGTGTTCCTTAAAAATTGAATCAAAGGATGCTGGGGATAATGATTATCAAACTCTCCATCATATTCACATTTTAAAATTGCCCAATCATCCACAGTGACACATAACACTTGCAATTGATTGCTGTTATAAGGAATTATAATTTTAACTGGCTCTATTCCAAAATATTGGAAAGACTGTTGCACTCCTTCTAGAGCAAATATAGCAACAGCAGTAGGATAATGATCTAAGGTTTTGGCAATGGATATTTTTGGATGAATCCACTTTAATTGTCCATTCTGCCACAAAACAGCAGTAGGTTGAGCTTTTGTTTTAAAAATAATTAATAAAATATTTTCTGTGGATTCACAACGTTGCAATGACGACTTTGTTATCTCCTTTTCTACAATTTTCAACACTTTTCACCCTTCAGGAGTCAACTCTCTGGGTGAATCCAATGCAGCATCTCCACACAGAAGATTATACAAAGGCTGAAGCTGATAATTGGGAATTTTCAAATAGGGCCTAATCCAATTAATATCTCCCAATAATTTTTGAAAATCATTTAAGGTCTTAAGATGATCTTTTCGAATCTCAATCTTCATTGGCATTATTTTATCAGACTCAATTTTTGCACCCAAGTAGGATACTACTTGTTCTTGTTGGACCTTTTCAGGGGCTATATACAACTCCTGAGCTTGCAATTTCTCAACTAATGAATGATAGGCTTCTTGTAACTGTTTTTCATTCTTATGTGATAATAAAACAGCATCTACATAATGGAAACATTTAAGATTAGGAAATTTGTCTCTAACGGGCTTAATGGCTGCTGCTACAGAAAGCTGACACATAGTAGGGCTATTAGCCATGCCTTGCAGAAGCACAACCCCCTCAAATCTTTTATCAGGCTCTTTCTGATTAATGGAAGGCAAGGTAAAAGCCAATTGTCCACTATCCTTTTCACATAAGGGAATGGAAAAGAAGCAGTCTTTAATATCAATCACAATAATAGGCCATTCCTGAGGTAAGATTGTTAATATTGGAAGACCACGCTGAACTGGCCCCATGATTTGCATCTGAGCATTAATAGCATGCAAATCATGCAATAGTCTCCATTTTCCTGATTTTTTCTTAATTACAAATATTGGAGTATTCCAAGGTGACACCGAAGGTTTTATATGGCCCATTTCAAGTTGCTCTTTTATCAACTCCTGAGCAGCCAATAATTTTTCTGAGGACAATGGTCACTGAGGAACCCACACTGGGTACCCAGTCTTCCAGTTAATAGGTATGCTGCCCCAAGTGGCCCCTAGGAAATACCCAGACCCCGTCTAAAGGGTTCAGGGTTGGGAAGGATGGGATTTTGTAGTCCCTGTAAAGACTTCCCTAAACCAAAGGACGAATGTCATCCCATCTGTCTCATAATCCTTTTTGAGGATTGTGAATAATTACCTTCATTGGATAACTTAAATCCATTTCTTTCAACAGATCTCTTCTCCACAAACTCACAGGGAGACCCAAGACATATGGCTGAAACATTCCTTTATTACCCTCCTGGTCTTTCCAGGGAAGTTCTCTTGCACTCATATCAGGAGACTTAGCATACCCAATCCTTGCAACATCTGAGAGGATGCTTGTATGGTACAATCTGATGGCCAATCCTTAAGGGCAACAATGCTGTGATCAGCACCAGTATCAAGAAGTCCTAATAATTTCTTCCCTTTGACTTCCAAATTAACAAGAGGATGACTATCCAAATCTAAGGATAGAAATATAGAATCTGGCCCTCCTGAAGAGCCAAACCCTTGAGTTCCCCTTTTTCCTTTTTTGGATGGGAACAATGCATGTAAGCTGGGCAATAGCATTAATTGAGCAATTTTGTCCCCTGGGGAAATTGCAGTAATTCCCCTTGGAGACGAGGCAAGAATCTTAACTTCTCCTTTATAATCAGAGTCAATAATTCCAGAATGGATAATAAGGCCTTTTAAGGTTGAAGATGAGCAGCCAATCAACAATCCAACTGTATCTTTAGGTAGAGGTCCTTTAAAGTCTGTACTAATAGGTTGGACTCCTAATTGAGGTGTTAAGACCAGTCGAGCGGTGCAGCAGAGGTCCAACCCTGCGGAGCCTAACGTCGCTCTCCTTGGGGCGGACGTAGACTGACTTTCTGTACTCAAGTCTCCTGATTTTCCACTGCCCCATATATTTGCAGGCCCTGGGGTCATGGGCTCCCCTGCCAGTTTTTTTGGACGTGCACCAGCATGGCCAGGAGCTAAAGGCTGTCCATTAATGTTTTTGACTGACCTACACTCACTGGCCCAATGATTACCTTTCTTACATCTGGGACAAAGCCCTGGTCCTGGGCGTCCACTTTGTCTTTGCCCCTTATTGGGACAATGTCTCTTTAGATGACCCTGCCGGCTGCATAGAAAACATGCCCCTGAGGTGTTTCTCTTTCCTTTTGTCAGCTGCATCACCGCAGCAGCCAAACTGGCATTAGATAGAAGCCCTCCAAGTTCTCTACAAGCTTTCATCCATGCCTGGAGTCCTTTTGACTTCCAGGGGGTTATAGCTTTATGGCATTCTCTGGTGCATTGTTCAAAAATTAATTGCTCAATCAAGGGCATGGTGACATCGGGGTCACCAAAGATTCTTCCTGCTGCGTCCATAATATGAGCCATGAAGTCTGAGAATGGCTCTGTAGGTCCCTGAATGACCTTAGTTAAATTGCCAGAGACCTCTCCCTTATTAGGCAGGGCTTTACAGGCTTTTACAGCCATGCCATTAATCTGATTATACACCTCCAAAGGGTAAGCTGTCTGATTAACAACCCACTGACCTTGTCCCATTAACATATCAAAATTCCAAGCAGGCTGATTATTGGCTGCATTAGCAGGAGCCTGTGCTTGGGCATAATCAGTATATAAAGACTTCCAATCAAGATACTGTCCCATCATTAAGCAGGCTTTTACTGTACTGATCCAATCTGCAGGTGTCATGGCTTTTAAGGCAATCCTCTCTAACTGGGCTTGCCTAAATGAGGCATTAATGCCATAGGCCTTCACTGACTCAGCCAAGGCTTTCAGTTGTTTAAAATCTAAAGGTTCATGATATCTTTGTTGATTGGCATCCTCAAAAACAGGGAAGGCTCCTGCAGCCTCCTTCCACGTCTGAGGGCAAAAAGAAGATCTCTGATTCAATGGTGGGGGCTGCAGAACCTCCGCATAAGGCAGTGTTCCTGCAGGGGGAGCCAAAGGCAGCGCACTGGGTACCGCCCAGGGCGGTGGCTTAAGACTTCTGCCTTTTCTCCCCTCTTCCTCCTTTTTCCTTTTTGAAGGGGCTATCGCCTCCATTTTGGCTAGCAACTCTTCTAGATCTTCCTCCATTTTTGTCTAACTCATCCTCTTCCTCACCAGATCTTTCTGAGCTGCTATCACCATCCAAATTCTTCAGACTAGAATACAGGCTAGCAATCCCCTTCTTACTTTCACCACCTTTCTCTGGTCCTCTATCAGAGCATTCAGAGCGAGATTCCTTAACCTGCTCTAGAGCCACCATAGAGGCGTGAATGGCAGACTTGCATTCTTCACTTTCTAAACAGCGGCACACCAATTTCCAGATTCCTCGGACCCCTCCTTTTAAAGTTCCTTGCTTCCATGCAAAATCTAGATCTCTTCCAAGTTTATCCCAGCTGGACAATGTTAAGTGTCTGGACACCGTGAACCATGGGGCAACGGTATCAACTTCCTGAAGAAAATTATCTAGGATTCTATCTTTAATTTTAAGTCCTTTTGTTTTCAGCAATTCTCTTAAAGCTAGCATTACTGGGCAGGAGGTTGAGTTACCCATAGTTTCACTTTTTTTCTTTTCCTGCTTGCTGCAAACCGCAGACCTTTAAAGCCACTTTCCCGCGGTTTCGCTCTTGTCTCCTTCTGAGAACCTTTTTAGAATCTTGGCGCCATTCACCAGGCACTTACTGGTCGACCGCCCTGTCCACTGAGAGTTCTGGAACCCTGGGACTTTAACTTCCCCATACCAGGCCACCAAATGTGCAGTGCCAACCCTGACCAGCAGGAATTAAGACATGGAACAACCAGTTCCTTCTCACAGCAGTTTACTCAGGATGCTTAGCAGTTGGTAGTCAAGATGGCACACCTACGATCCCTTCCCAGACACAGCTTATAAACCCTGACAGGAGCCCATGAACTCATGCCACATATCTCTCCATAGGCTCGTGACGCTTGCGTAAGATCAGGCCACCTTGAAGCACAACCTTCACACCTAATAAGGACTTGCTTATCACTCAGCCCTTGGGTGGCCATCGCCATCTAGGGGCGAGGTTCTTATGGCGCCTAACACCATAGGTTCAGTTTTGAAGTTCAGTGTCACTATATGCATAGATGTAGTGCTAACACTGAATGGAAAAGTTTTGAATAACACAGGAGATTTTGAAAACCTTCCTAGTGCTGGCCAGTTGCTTTTTAAGGTCAAGTCAACAAGAACCTTTTTGTTTGTTTGTTTGTTTGTTTCATTTTGTTTTGTTTTGTTTTTCAAGACAGGGTTTATCTGTGTAGCCCTACCTGTCCTGGAACTCACTCTGTAGATCAGGCTGGCCTCGAACTCAGAAATCCACCTGCCTCTGCCTCCCAAGTGCTGGGATTAAAGGCGTGGCCACCACTGCCTGGCAACAAGAACCTTTTTATTAACTGTAATGTAAAGAATAAATTTTAGAAATTGATTTTTAAGTTAATTACAAAAATTCAATACTTTTCATTTTATTTCAAAATTTTGTTTTTAAGCATAATTCTACATTCTTGAACAGAAAATATAATTAAGTTATCATTATGAATATTCAATATGATGACTTTGATTGCTTAGAAATCCTGAAAATTTGAGTTTTTGTGTCTTTTGTATTTCAAGTAAGAATAATTTTATCCTGTCTACACCATCCTTCACCTGTATTTCACCCTGATACGATGGTATATGATGAATTCCTTCCATGTTGTAATTAAGTAGTCTTAGACTTTTGTATTATAGAAGTGATCATGTTTTACAGCACATTTTTTGTAATAACAATAGTGAAAGAATATGTTATGTAAATAAACTACAATAATTCTTCCAAAGGGCAATGGGGATTGCTCAATAGTGAAGTGCTTGCCATACAAGCATGGCAATATGAATTCAACACACATGTTAAATGCTTGGCAGAGTCACATGTTTCTGTAATGAGCCCTGAGGTGAAAGCAGGAGGTCTAAGGAGGTCATTGGCCATCTAGTCTGACTAATTGCTTAGAACCATGTTTACTGAAAAAAGAAGAGTTGTGGAGGTAGGTCAGTTGGCAGACAGAGTATACCATGCACAAGGCCTTGAGTTATTCCCAGCACTGCAAGAAATAAGGCACATGGTATACTCTTGTAATTCTAGCACTGAGGATAAAGGAAGATAAGAAGTTCATGCTCTTCCTTGGTAATATTGTAAATTTAAGAACAACTTGGATTATATGAGCCTAGAAAATGAGTGAAGAAATCACCCAGTGTCAACCTCTAACCTCTAAATACATATGCAAGTGCATGTACATGCTTATGCATGTACGTGAGTGTTGAAACATACATGCATATATACACATAATCATTTTCTCTAATGAGTATTTTGACAGATAATTGCCAGTATATATATATATATATATATATATATATATATATATATATCCCATAAATTTCTTTAGATCATGACTTCTTGACTTTCTCTATATAGCTTATAGGTTTATATATCTCGGGGACAATATGCTAAATGAAATGTGGCTTGCATATAATGACAACTACTGCATAATATAATACACAGAGTTTGACAAAGCTGATCTCAAGAACATCAAGAGTAAGGAACTGGGATTTAAAAGCTGGAGTAGGAAGAAAGAGGAAGAGAAGAAAGCATACAACTAAGTTGAGCTGGATTAAATAAATCACTAATTTTCTATATAGAATGATACTGTGAAGGAAAAATCTAAGGTGCCAACATTTCTAGATCTGATGTGTTATACTATGTTTGTCTAATGCTTTTCCTCCCATCTCTAGGCTCAATCACAACCTTGAGGTTCTCTTACATAATGCAACTCATTAGAAGGAGTTACATGACAGCTCCCTTCCAGGACCTGCCACTCTTCTTCTCTTGTTTTGTTTCATAGGCACTAATGGCAGTTTCTACTTCTGCCTGGTGTGTCTGCATTGCCTACAAATGAATAATGCTTTGGGTTCCATCTAGGTTGGTTCTACTCCTTATGTCTCCTTGTAAAAGAGAGATTACAGGAACTTTCTTGTGAACTGAGAATTATCAAAGTTATAAGCAAGAATACCGGCATGAGAAAACACACTGATGTTTTTTTCTTTCTCTTCTCTCTGCTCTCAGAGTCAGATGTTGCTGGCATGAGAAAACACACTGATTTTTTTTCTTTCTCTTCTCTCTGCTCTCAGAGTCAGATGTTGCTGGCTTTGATGGACAGAGCTCTCTTTTGTATAGGTTCAATCAGAAAATGATGAGCATCCTCAAAGATATGATCTCCCTGAAGTTCAAGAGTATGCAAGGCGATGGTGTTCTGTTCCATGGGGAAGGACAACATGGAGACCACATTACCTTGGAGCTGCAGAAGGGCAGACTAGCCCATATGTGAACCTGGGTAAAGTCAGACTTATGCGTATGTGTGCATATGACCTTGAGGCCAGAGGTAAAGCTAAGGTATCCTCCTTGATCATTGGCCTTTTTGGTGTGGCAGTCTCTCACTGAACTTACTGATTTTGCCAGCCTGACTGACAAATAAACCCCATGCATCTTCCTGTTTATATTTTCCTCCAGCCACTCACCTCCATGCTGGAGTTGGCTTTTTCCTGTATTCTAGAGGTTAAACTCAAATCCTCATGCTTGTGTTGCCTTGACACCCATTGGATATCTGCTCTTTGGGGTGTGTGTGTGTGTACGATGTCTGCATGTGTTGTATGAACACAAATATACAGATGTGCATACATATGTACACACATATGGAGTACTTAGCAAGTCATTAGGTATCTCACTTTCTTTGTACCTTTGCCTTGAAATATAGACTTTTATTGACCCAGAAGCTTATATCTGGGGCTATAGCTGGCAAGCTCTTAAAATCCCCGTATTTCACTCTATCATTGGATGCTGAAATTAGAGGCATTCACAGCCATGCACACATTATTATTATTATTATTATTATTATTATTATTATTACTGCTACTACTACTGCTGCTGCTGCTGCTGCTACTACTGCTACTACTACCACTACCACCATTACTATTACTATTATTTTATCACATGAGTACTAGGAATTCACATGCAGTACTTTAGGTATTCATATTCATTGATTTTTCTGCAAGTTCACTATAACATTCATGGGACTATCTTCTTCACACACAATGAATGGAGAGTCACTGGAGCAATATCTAAGTAATCTATTTTCTTTCTCTTCATCGAAGTAGAACAGAGCTTATAATGGAAATATTTCATTTTCATGAAAGTAGAAGAGCACAAATTTCAATTTTTGTTTTGTTTTAATTTTTGGGCAGAATTATTCTAAGATACAAGAAAAATTTTCTGTGTATGGGAAGCTACCCCATAACTTTTAAATAGCTTTTAATCTACATACTTAAGATTCATTTTTTTAGAACTGAAACTTTATAAAGTTACTTAAACATTTTAAACCTGCATCTACTATAATGAGCTTCTAACAAGAGCCTTCTAGACACAAAACAAAATAAAACAAACAAACAACAACAACAAAAACCCAACCAACCAAACAACAACCCCTGTTGCGGACCTGCACTCTGCCTCAATGCTTTGGGGCTAAGTGCTCTGGTCAAGAGAGAGAGTGGGGCTCTTGGAGCAGGAGACACAAAGAATGGAGACAAGACAGGGTGTGTGGTCAGGTCTCAGGTCTCAGGTCTCTGGTCTCAAGTCTCTAGTCTCAAGTCTCAAGTCTCAAGTCTCTTTTATTGAAGGGAATTCTGAGGTATTTATATGCTTTTGCCACGTGCCTTGTAGGCGCATGGATACCATGTGCCTTGCAGGTGTTGATATGACATAAGCCTTACAGGCATCTATAGCATGGATAGCACGTGCACTGTGCACCTTACAGGCCTGTATGGCCTGGATAGCAAGTGAACAGCACGTGAACTGCATGCCTTGCAGGCATGGCTACCATGTGCGCCTTGCATCTGGGGGCAATAAACAGCAACACAAAATATATGGGATATCAGAGTGTGCTTCAGCTGTTGTAGGCTATTGAAAACCAAATCTCTTATCAGGGTATATGGTTCCAGATGGCTGCAAAGATAATCTAGCCGTTTTCTGCTAAAAGTCGGCTCCCAACAAACCCCAAAGAAACAGGAGAAAACACTGTTTTATTTTTTTTAGTGGGAGGTAATATGTGCTAATGGAAAAGCTAAATCTAGAGCTTTTCCTATATTATGGTGGCCTGAGACTAGAAGATGACTCTGGGACCTGAATAGTATGTAATTTAAAGAGTATCTTCTTGCCTTTCTGGAGTATGATTTGTCTTTCTTCCCTGGGTGGGTTATTTTCTGGGTTTTTCTCAGTGTCAGTAGGTCTACATTCACTGTACCCAACTTCTCACCTCACGACAAAAGAGAGGGAAGTTTTATGTCTTTTAATGAAAGAAAGGAAGAGCAATTCAGCTCACAGGAGGTATGCACTGCATTTCGTAGTGCACTGAAGAAAACCAAATGAGCGCTCCTATAAAATAAATAAATAAATAAATAAATAAATAAGGAAACAGAAAAGATCTATGTTAGAGCAAAAGAGTTTTTTTTTTTTTTAATTAATGACATTCATTGATGTGTTTACATGTGATTGCAATTTGCAGTGGCACAGGTGTAAAGGTCATAAGACAACTTGCAGGAGTTGGATCTTATTTTTATTGGTTTGGTTGCCTAAGGTTCAGCTCAGGTCATTATGCTCAATGACACATGCCTGTCACTTAGCTGAGTCACATTTCTAGGCACCAAAGGGATTGCTTTGTCTGAGACACGCTTCCTACTTCTAATTTAATATTTATTAGTATAAAGGAGAAGAAACACACTTTATTTCTCAGCAGGTGAAATGAGCCAGTTTAAACCAGATTAGATTTTACTAAAGGCAGTTTTATTGGGAAGCTGTTCTCCAACAAGTGAGTTCCTTTGCCACAAAGAAGGAGGCCAAAGAATTAGCCATATAGGGCACTGGCAGGGAGAGCACATGCAGAGAAAAGAGGAGGAGGAGGAGGAGGAAGAGGAGGAGGAGGAGGAGGAGGAGGAGGAGGAGGAGGAGGAGGAGGAGGAGGAGGAGAGAGAAGGTAAAGTCAAACAGACTGGATTAAGTAGGGAGGAGCCTCTAGGGGAAGGGTAGCTCAGCTCCTATCCTGAAATTTTCATCATTTGTGGCAAGGTAAATAGGACAGGTAGGGACTGAGGGATGCTGGAAGAACCTAGAAGCCAGGACTGTTTTGATATGTAAAATATGTACCTCAGTCCCTTGTCCCAGGGTCTGAAACTAAACACATTGTTATTAGTGTTTACTATCTAGTAGGCAAGAAAGAAAACTAAAGTTCTATTCAAGGTATAAGCTTGAGATACACAAAGGATTATAGAACAAGCTATATTTTGATTATCAGGAAAAGAACATGAGAATCTGTATTGCCCAGCCTGTTCCCAACAGTAAAATATTTAGGTCTTTATTGTCATCCTTCTTCAGTAGGAGATCCAAGTCTCTTCTTGGCCTCCACAGTAAACATAAGAAAAAGAAGTAAAAAATAAATCTAGAGATGTCCAAATTTAAATCATATAGTTGATGCCTGCCTCCTAAAATGAATATAAAGTATAGGCTCCTTTACTAACTTTCTTATAATAGAAGCATAAGAAGCTGAATTCAATCCCCAGAACCCATCAAAAAAGCCAGATATGGTACATGCTTATATTTTCATTATTGGCAAAGCAGATAGACAAAGATCCCGGAGTTTCAATAGCCATCCTGCCTAGCTATCTTGGTTGAGTTCTAAGCAAATGGAAGACCTTGCTTCCAACAAAGGAAAAAAAAAAAAAAAAGCTGAAGAATGAGCTTCTCTGTACACACATGCACACATTTAATGTAAGATTTACAAGTTTTAGGGAAAAATATATACAGGAATGGATGATATTTATTTATATCTTCCTTTGGGGGATTCAATTAAAAAGTAAACTTGCAGTTGATGAGATGGCTCAATAGGTAAAGATGCCTGCTTCCAAGGTTTACCACCTGAATTCACACCCTGGGATCAAGTAGGTAGAAGGAAAGAACCAATTTCCACAACTAGGCATTTGCATGCAGACCACTACATGTTCACTCCCCACTATTCCACATAAATAAGTAAATATGTGTAATAAGAATTGAATCTGTAAATCTAGACATAACTTAGTGGAAGATGATATTACATTGAATAACACCATCATGTTCATGACATCCTCAAAACCACCGAAGGAAAATGTAAAATTCCTTGTAATTCAGGTGCCATTTACTATGTCACATAAATAAAACATAATTTAATATTGTTTTAACTCTAAATAGTTATTCTATCTCTAAATTACAGAAGAAAAGAAACACCTTTTGGTTTTGTAGCAGAATTTTGTGCTTTACAAATTCATAATGTTTATTGGTGCTTTTGCATAGCTGTGTGTAGTGTGCATTTACACATACACACTTGTATACATCATACATTAATAATTTTAAGTTGTTAAATATTTTATTCATTAGCAATCACTTTTATTTTTTTCTTAAAGTAACCTTTTTATTTCTAAATATTTAAAAATGCTGAGAACTTCATAAATGCCCCATCAACAACTATCTTAGATCCTTTTGTTGATTTTACATATATGTTTAATTTTTTTCTACACTACTGAACATTGTTTCCAATTTTTAAATCATTGGCCTTTCCCCCCAATTATATATTAATTTATCGCCTGAGATTACATTTTCAGAAAGCAAATGACTAAGTTACAGGGCCTGGACTTAAAGATCCCTATCAACTCTTCCAACTGTCACCTAGCCATGTAGCTTGCTGTGTCTGCACCATGTTTTCCTAAAATGTTTATCTAATACAATGCACTAAGAGGGTTCAGACAATACAAACTGCCTACTTTCCAACATTATGCAAGAACTGGGTTTCAGATTGAAGAATGAATTAATGGTAAAACATGTTGGTAGAGTCTCTCTGATCTCAAAGCAGGGATAAGCTGTTACAGACAAGAGAAAATAGGTTGATTCCTTTTGTTTTCTTTGTTTGCATATGTAAGCATGATAGACATGCATGAGTGCAGAGTTTTTCCTTTGGAGGTATGTGGGCACACATATTTGTGGGTGCACCAGTTGGCTCCTAAAAATAGAGGTCCATAGTTGGAAATCATCCTCCATTGCTCTTCCTCCTTATTTATCAAGGATGGGTCTCTCAGGCAAACACAGAGCTCAGTGAGATGGGGTGTGTTGTTAGACAGTTTTCTCTGGAAACCTCAGTCTCCACTCTCCAGGGCTGAGATTACATTGAGCCACCAGACCCACCAGGCATTTACTAAGGTTTCTAGAGACCTGAGGTTTGGTGCTAGAGCTTGCACAAAAAGCACTTAGACTGCAGAGCCATCTCCCCTGTCCTCAAATAGTGAAGTTTCAACAGAAAAATATCTTCATTGTTAAAGCAAATGAAACAGAAAGCAACATACAAAATGTCAAAGAACAGAAAGATTGCCTCAAACCCTATATTACAGAAAGTGGACTAAATCCAAATTGTTGGGAAAAAAACATGTAAAATTCAGAGACTATGGCTCACAAAATTAAAGAGAGAGAGAGAGAGAGAGAGAGAGAGAGAGAGAGAGAGAGAGAGAGAGAGAGATTTTTCAACTCTACCTATCCCAAGATAAATAGTAAGTGGCTTAGGGAGGTGCTTTAAGGGTCAAGTATTTGCTACATAAATGTGAGAGTCTGAGTTTGAATTCCCCAATACCTGCATAAAGCCACACTATAAGCCTAGCTTTCTTACTGCTGGTTGAGAGACAGAGATAAGAGAATTTCTAGAGGCTCATAGGTGGCTTAGTTAGAAATAAATACTCAGTGGCAAACAAGAGACCCTGTCTGGAACAAGATGGAAGGTGAAGCCTGACATTCAAGGCTGTCTTTGACCTCCAAAGCACAACTGTGGCATTCTCTCTCTCTCTCTCTCTCTCTCTCTCTCTCTCTCTCTCTCTCTCTCTCTCTCTCTCTCTCTCTCTCTGTGTGTGTGTGTGTGTATGTGTCTGTGTGTCTCTCTTTCTCTCTCTAACAAAGGAATGTTAAAATTACTTAGAAACATAATTTTGCATATCTGATACATGTAAATTAGAACAGTATAATATATGTCAGCCAGTTCTTCTCCGCTGAGGGACCCTTCAACTGTCCTGGTCAGTCATCAGCCTGGGTACCAATTCCTGAAAGCTTTGTGGATACTAGCTTTTTCTTAGCCTCTTGTCTGTGTTTATATGGTCATCAGTCTTATTATTACTGGAACACTGGAGCTCTCTGAAGAGAGTGCTCCACCCCCTCCATATCTTCTTTATGTATGATTATGACTAGTATTGTTAGATTGCAATGTCCTAAAGAGAAAGGGCAGGAAGTAGACAAGAACATAGGGGATATTTATTAAGGTATTACCATAATCTGACAATGGTAAGAATTCAAGGCTCGTGGAATAAAAAAAAATTATTAAATCAATAAAACTAAAGCAGACATTAATTCAGCAGACCTACTTTCCAAGTATCCAAAGTGTGTTGGCCCCACAGTTATTCTTGTAAGAAGCCAGGCAGTAAGATAAGCAGCACCACATAGTGAAGGTAGGAGTGAGCAGCCCACGAAGAGATGAGCTCCTCCTGAGCCCTGAAGGTCATACAATGTCACCTAAGCACAGATGAGTACAGGTGAAGTTAAGAATGACTCAATGCAAGAAAGAAAAGAGATACATTTAGCTGTCATATTCTGAGTGGGTAGTGGACATGTGCCATTCCTTCAAACTAAATTTAATATATATCAGGGGCACAAATGATGGGTAAAAGTGCTTGCTGCCAAGCCTGATAGAGTTAGATCCAAGCACACACGTGATGGAAGGAGAAAAACTGCTAGACACACATGCACACACACACACACACACACACACACACACACACACACACACACACTTTTTAAAAATTATATATCTGTAATGACAGCTTCCCTTAAATGTTGAGACTAATTCTGTGTGGTAGTGGCAGCCATTAACTTTTTGGTGGAGGGATTCAATTCATACAATAGGCACTCAACAGTTAAAGCTGGAATGGTTGTTTTTCTCTATTCCTGTGTGCACAGATACATTATGATCACTGGCTTCCTCCAAAGTTGGTTCAAGATCTGCTTTCTTCATTCATAATCCTCAAATATGCACATGTACATATTTTACTATATTTTTTCTAAATGCTGAAATGTTTGTTTTCAATCTTACTTTGGACCAATATTTTAAGTATTTCTGCCACCATCCAATCGCTGGTGTCCTTGAAATGTTGCATTTCTTTCCAGGAAATGGGATTGAGCTAAAACCCATTTCTGGAATCTGAGGGGAAATCTCCACATGACTTTTTCCAAATTCCCAGGCTGTGCCCTGTGGAAAGACAGCTTGAGCTGAGTGGGTTTCAGGAAACTTCTGATAGCTAGTACTCAGTGCTGTTGATGGATAGGATCAAAGTTTCACCAGGCTAAGACTCCATTCAGCCTTCCTCCCTCTGCAGATGGCAGGAAAGCTAGGCTAAGCAGCATTGCACCTTTGGCGATTCTGGGTAGCCTTCTGGATGACCAGCACTGGCACTCAGTTTTCATGAAGCGTGTGGGCAAGCAGGCAAACTTCACCATGGACAGGAACACACAGCACTTCCAGATCAAGGGTGAGACCAATACCTTGGATATTATGAGGTGAGTGAGCTTTCCTCACAGGTTCCTAGGCATGAGAGAGAGGTCTGTGAATAAAGCTTTTAAGCCCCTTTATCTGGGCTAGCATATAAGGTAGGCATCTTCAAGGAAGAGCTACACCAAGGTCTGGAAATACCTGGGCCAACTTCTTTGTCTTTGATGAAATATCAGCTGTACAAGTTAAAAATAAATACTTCATTTTACTCTCTAAGTATATGTATGTATGTTCATTGGTGTTTGTGTGTGTGTATCCAAGTTTAATTTCTATTGCTGTGTTAAAAATTATCTTGCAACAAGCTGTTTATTTGGCTTATGATTCCTAATTAGAATCCATTATTTCAGAGTAGTCAAGGCTAGAACTCAAGTAGATAGCCAGTCACATTGCATCCACTGTCAAAAGAAATTAGAATCAATGAATGTTTCCTTCAATCTTTTAAGTAGCTTTCCTGACTTTTATGCAGTCCATAGCCCAGCCCATATGATGGTATGGACAATACTGAGAGTGGGTTTCTGTCCCTCATCACCAATGAAGCAATCTCCTTCAGACATGTCACAAAACAGTCTAAAAACAATTGACTCTCTTCCCAGGAGATTTTAAGTTGTATCAAGTGGACCTTTCAATCTAACCAGAAAAATGTAAATGTCTCTTTAAGTGTGTACATATTCCCCTCTGTGTGTGTGTGTGTATGTGTGTGTGTTTCACAGGCATGAGCTCATACATGTAGATATATATGTACTTGTAGCCTCTCAGATTTATTGTTTCATATATATATATATATATATGTATATATATATGTATACATACATATATGTTATATACATATATATGTAATATATGTGTATATATACATATATATACATATATGTTATATACATATATATACACATATCCATCCATATATATATATATATATATATATATATATATATATATACACTTATTCTTGAGCAAACAATGTAAATTAGTTGGAATAATAAAAGATGCAAAAAATATCAATAAAATATCAGATATAAACTAGCAAGATGGCTCATACAGGAAAGGAACTTGCTGCCAAAGCCTGATGAGTGAGGTCAGTTCCCCAGATCCAAATAGTAGAAGTCTAAATCTTCAGGAGTCTTAAAACCTGTATCCTCATGGGTCTCTGACCTTCCCTCCCACAATGATGAGTTGAAGTTTTAGCTAATAGGCTAGAACTGTTTTTCTCATTTTTGTGGTACAAGGGATTGAACCCACAACACTGGTAGAAGTGAATCAAAGAAATACATCAAATTGTACTACAAAGAAGGCTGCAGAGGTTCTAGTTTAACTGTCAAAGTATCACAGAGCATGGTGACTTGGACAGTAGAGAAAAGGATGTGACCCTTGGAGTGGGGATGAAAAAAGAGGGAACACTTTGTTCATAGAAAGAGGCACAAGATTTCCAGCAAGAGACTCCACTAAGTCTTGAAACAAGAATCCAGTTAGCCCAATCAGAAGGTAAGTTGTAAGATGCATGTACCAGGTTCCAAATCAGGAATGTCAAGCAACACAATGGGCAGGGTTTAGAAAGGTAGCAGTGCTAGGTGGAAGTCAGTTAGGTAAATGAAGACCAAAGGTTAGATTTTTTAGAAATTTTAGAAGTTGCCTTATAGACATGGATATTATTAAAACATAAACTGCATCTGATTAAATAGATTGGGCATTAAGATAAATAAAATATTTTGAAGAAATAAATTATTTAATTTATAATTATTTTGCTTTGTAATTATCTCTCATTTATCTACTTACACACCAGAATTTTTACAGTTTCATTGTTTGGTGAAGGTCTTCAATAAAGATGTTGGTAAACACTGCAAGTTCAGGTTTGAGACATTGCTATATTGATGACCAGGACCAAGGCTTAGGAAACCTTAAGTCTGTTTCAAAGCCCATTTTTTTATGACTTAATTGTTGAGGAATAGTTTTCCTGTTGGTGTGTGTGTGTGTGTGTGTGTGTGTGTATTTGCTGTAAGTGTCTTACTTAGGGTTAAACCAAGAGTCATTCACATGCAAGAAAGTCATTCTACCAGTAAGCTATGTCCAAAGGTCTTTTTCATTTTTGAAATTAATTTCAATTAAAATCAGTATATTATTTTGAGACAGGATTTCATTAGCCAGGCTTGTCTTGAACTCTCTTAAACTACTCATACATCCACCTTTACTTTCAGAGTACTAAGATTATGATTGTGACCTCTACTATCCTTTCCCTGTAGTGCTAAAGATGGCACTCTACCAACAAAGCGTCAATTCCAGCCTCTACTTTTTAAATTTCAAAAAAAATGTCTCATTCAAGTGTTTCTCTTAGCCTATACAGTATGTGAGATTAAAGGCCTGTCCCACCATACTAAACTGTTTTTTGATGTTCTTAGAGGTTCATAGAAGAAAAAAGAAAGAAAATGTAACAGCAATTTTAATTACAGATAACATTTTAGAAAACTATATTAAGTGTACAAAAGCATTCTCCAAAAAGTTAGCTCATGGTATTAGAATTTAGCAACGATAAATACATGTTTATCATTATTACATAGTATGAAATTGATTTTTTTAGTCAAAATAAGCTAATGAATGTTATGGAAACACATGCAATTATCTTTTTAAATTCGTCTCCATTGTGTGTGTGTGTGTGTGTATGTGTGTGTGTGTGTGTGTGTGTGTGTGTGTGTATGTGTGTGTGTGTGTGTGTGTGTGTGTGTGTGTGTGTGTGTGTGTATGTTCCCCACTTAGGAAATCAAGGTTCTAAACCCTTACTAATGCTTCACCTGTGGCACAGGATAGTGAGAGACAAAATATAAAAATAAGAAAAAAGATGCAGAAGAGGCTTAATGAGTACACATCGCTCTAGTAGAGGACATGGGTTTCGTTTCCACAGTACATATGGTGTGACCCACAACTTCCTGTTTCTCCAATGCCAGGGGATATGACATCTTCCTCTGGCCTCCATGACTACTTGCACTCACATGCTCATATTCCTTCCCTTACAAATGCACATAATTAGTTTTAAATAAGAGGAACAGGTCAAAACTAGCTGATAACCAATATATAGGCCTTGGTAAAAAAAATGTAAATTATGGTGTATAAAGAATACAGAACAACTACTTCTAGGGTAAGTTGTAATTCTAAATATTTGTTTCAGAGTTCAGGCCAACCGCAATTACTAAAAATATATTAAATAGAACCAACTTAGGCTTCATCCAGACCTACTGAGTCAGCAATTGTGGGCAAGGGATCAGCTCAGAAATCTTTAAGGCAATTCTGATACCCTCTACTGTCTGAAGGCTGCTATCTTGGAACTCTTTATTTCTCCCTCTCTTTCCCTCTTGCTGAAGATTAAATGTACTTAGGCTTCCCTGTGGGTAAAATAAATGTGTGGGTAATTGCCAAATTTTATTTTGGTGATGACAAGATCTGGGTTAATAATCTGGGAGCAAGCCTCCAGGCATGCCTGTAAGGAATTATCTAGGTTAGGTTATTGTGTTTGTAAGAGTGGGTTTTAGTGTGGGTTTCCATTACTATGATAAAACACCATGTTCAGAAGCAGGTTGCAGGAAAGAAATTTATTTCACCTTATACTTCTAACTACCTGAACATCACTCTGGGAAATCAGGTCTAGAATTCAAGACAGGAACCAGGTGACAGAGAGCATGTAGAAACCATGGTGCTTACTTGCTTGATCTTTCTGATTTATTCAGACAGCTTTCTTATATGTCAAGTCCAGGATCAGTACCCCATCATATCACTGTATGACATGAAGTGCAAATTCCCATATCAATCATCAATCAAAGAAATACACCACAGAATTTTCCATAAGTGAATTTTGTAGGAAAAAAATTCAATTAAAGATTTCTCTGCCCAAATGACACTCCTTTGTGTCAAATTAACATAAAACAAACCAGAAGAGAGGGATCATTTGATTAATTGAGCTGGGAACTCATCCATGTGAATAACACCATTTCCTGGGAAGAAATGCTGGTCTGTATTTAAACAGGCACTTTTCACTATGTTCCTTGGCTGTGGATACCATGTGACTATGGAGCTCCCTCAAGCTCCTATTACTGGGCATTCCCTGCTGTGAGGAATTGTAATATTGAATGGTGAGCAGAAATATATCCTTCCTTCCTTGAGTTGCTTTATTAGGGTATTTTATGGACAAAAGAAGCTAAACTAAAAGGGATTGATAGACAGTGCCTAAGAAAACTTTGTATACAATTTAAGACCCTAGTGTGATAGTGGATAAAAGTGAAGTAGAAAAACAAAATAAAGGAAAAATTAGGATCAACCATTTTTCTTTTTTTCAGTCATCATCATGAACCTTAAGAAAGTTCTTTTTCTCTGATGGTAACTTCTGTTCAGTATATTGTATATACTATAGCTCATTCACTAGCTTCCAAAGACACATATCCATTGATGCAATAGGGAAAGTACCAGGTAGTTTTGAATTGATGACAAGAAAAACTCTTTTGAGTACTCATCATTTTCCTATGTCAACTTCTTTAAATGATTGAGTAAACAAAGAGAACACAGTAATTTAGACTTACCACAATGCAAAAAGCTCTCTAACAAACTTAACAACAACATTGACAAAAAGAAAACCATGAAGTCTTTATTCAGTCTCATCACTTTTTCCAAATCCTTTAATTTCTAAGATAACTTCTAAAAATATGTGCTAGTGCATAATTTACCATTCATTTGCAAGCCTTCTTGCCTCTGTATGATTTCATTAGCACAGATATTCTATGAGTTCACAGCTGTATCACTTTGAAATAAAAATTAGCTTTTAGGGAAGTGAAACTCAGAGGTATCACTAGTTTATGAAGGTATAAAGTTGTAGCTACTTCCCTCAGGTAGTCTTTGCCTATTGAAAAGCAATTCTTAAGGATGAACCTGTTTGGAGTATTTCTCTCAGGCTACTGCTTCTCCAGGAGCATCAAACTTTGACCAGAATGTGCAGACAGGTGTACTATAGACATCATATAAGAAGACAGATTAAGAATGGGATCAGATGCCAGCTGCACTGGGTGACAAGAGTTATGTGGCAGAAGTCTCTAGTCTTGGAGATTTACCTCAAAGAAACTAGAGTGAAGAAAGAGCTTTGAGTGGTGAACAATGTTCTATTCATCTCTTTCCAACCAACATGCTGATGTAAACCTAAAAGATAAGAATTTGAAATTTCAGTTGCTTAGATGGATAATCATTGCAGCTCTTAGAAGGAGGAAAGATGAACATTGCTATGTTATGGTTGGCTTCAATTACAGTACATTTTGTTTAATAAAAACAACACTCTAACATCTTCCCTGACCTCTGTGTACATATGAGATATGGATTCCTACAGTTGGAAGAATGCTGAGGTCACTTCCTGGGAACCACTTTCAGAAAATGACAGGATATTTTTCAGATCTACACTATTATGGGTTATTCCAGAGCTACTTGTATTATGAAGCTCTATCTTTATTTAACAACTTTACCAAAATGTAGAGCTACTGGCTAGGAAATGTGGTAGCTGTTGATTCTTCCTTTACACCTTGAAGTGGTTTGAATGAGAAGGGCTCATGTTTTCATACTTGGTCTCCAGTTAATGGAACTGTTTGGGAAGGATTAGGAAATGTGGTCTTGTTGAAGCAGGTGTGTCACTGGGGATGGTGCTTTGAGATTTCAGGAAACTCAAGCCATTTCCAGTTACCTCATTCTGCCTAGTGCAAAGGATCAAAATATAAGCTCTTGGCTACTGCAATCCTTTCTGTAAAAGTTTCATTTCTGCCTGACTGCTGCTAGGCTCCTCTCTGTATGATAGTCATGGACTCTAGTCCCCAGAACCATGAGTTCCAATAAACTCTTCTTTATAATTTGCTTTGGACATGATAATATATCACAGTAATAACAAGGTAACTAAGACAACATTGTGTTTGATAATAAAGAGACTTTATGACATTTTGCTTATCTTTGGGTATGGACTTTGTCATCCTAAGATGTTTGCAGCTATCTGCTTCCCAGATGCAATAAACAACAAGCCTTACAGAATCCGATAAAAAGGAAAAAGCAGAGAGAGAACAAAGAGCTCCTAGTAATGTCTTTCAAACTCACATCATTGAAACTATGAACTGCTTCAAATGATAGAACAAGGTGAGAGCCTTTCTCTCTCTCTCCAACTTGGAACAAGAAACAGTTTGGGAAGATATTTGTAGGAACTTTGGCCTCTGATGTCCTGGTAGCTCAAGAAGTTCATTCCTTTCAAGATGGCACAATGAACCTGTTTTACATCATTTTCTAAAATTATCCCAAATCATAGGATTATTTTAAAGACATATGTTTATATCAACCATTCCATACACACAAAATGAAAATTTTATAAAAATAAAATATATAGTGCCACCATCTTCAGCACATACATGTAATTTTAGAGATTTTTTAAAGACAAAATGTATGTCTATGTGAGGAGCCGCCCTCACATTCGCCATTGCAAGATGGCACTGACATCCGCTCGACCACCTGACAAACAGGTGGTTTGCGCGTGTGCTAGGACTTTTTTTCATTCCTTGTGCACTGCCTCACCTGTGACACAATACCGGTCGACAGGCTACAGCCAACCGTTGGGTGCCACGTCCTAGGCAGGGAGCAGTTTCATATATAAGGGCTGGGATTTTGCCCCCTCGGAGTCCTCTTCATCTGTAAGCTTATGCTCTCCTTCTCACGACGCATAAAAGGTTTACTGCAGAAGGATCCTGTGTGTGCCGCTTCGTTCCTGCTGGCGGGAGGTTGCGCGGGACATCTGGTGCCGAAACCTGGGAATCTCGACCTCGTCATCATCAGCACCTCAGAGGACCCCTCAATTCAGAGGAGGATTCAGAACTGCAGGGAGGTACATTTGGAGAGGTATTTCTGCCCCTGAAATTTGTGGCCTGATCTTCACTGTGATTTTCATGGTCCTTGTTCTAGTTGTTAAAAACTGTTTAGAAGATGAAAACTGTAAGGAAGCAGTAAGTGAAGGGCAGGTTACTCTCGAGGGAGTTCAGGACAGCATGTCAGAAACCGAACGGAGTGAGTGGTTGGGCGCACGCAAGAAAAAGGACGTCCCAAAAAAGAAGGATAGGCACCCTCCTAAGACAGGAGAGATACCCCCGATGGAGTCCAGTATCCCTCGTAAGGAGAGAAAAGATGGGCTCTACCCCTCTTTGGAGCTGGAGGCACTGACCCTCGACAGTTCGGAAAGCTCCAGTGATGATGACACCTCTGGTAAGGATACTCTTAACTCGGAGGAGGAGGCTGAGTTAGATGAAGAAGCAGCTAGATATGAGGCAGAGAGATATCACCCAGATGATAACCAAAAATATAAAAAATTACCTAGAATTCCTCCTCAAAAGGTGGTGCCCTCTGCACCTCTGCCTTATGAGGTGCATCCTCCATCAGGTTACTTGCTTGTACCAGAAAAGGTGAGGAGAAAGATCAGGACTGTATTCCCTGTTTTTGAAACAGAAAATGGCGGGCAAATTCATGCGCCAGTAGATTTCAACCAGCTTAAGGAACTGGCCGAATCTGTTCGCAAGTATGGGACCAATGTTAATTTTACCCTGATACAGCTTGATAGACTCGCCAATTCAGCATTAACACCAGCCAACTGGCAAATGATTGCAAAAGCCGCCCTCCCTAATATGGGCCAATATATGGAATGGGAAGCACTGTGGTATGAGGCCACACAAGGGCAAGCCCGGGTCAACGCTACTGCCTTGACCCCGGAACAGAAAGATTGGGCTTTAGACCTGTTAACAGGTCAAGGGGCTTATACTGCTGATCAAGCTAACTATCATTGGGGAGCCTATACCCAGGTCTCTGCCACGGCCATTAGGGCATGGAAGGCACTTCCCCGTAAAGGGGACGCGAGTGGACAACTCTCAAAGATAATTCAAGGACCCCAAGAGTCCTTTTCAGATTTTGTGGCCAGAATGACAGAGGCAGCTGGGCATATTTTCGGAGACGTAGGTCCAGTCGAGCCCCTAATTCAACAGATAATTTTTGAACAAGCCACTCAGGAGTGCCGAGCAGCCATAGCTCCACGTAAAAACAAGGGCTTAAAATATTGGCTTAGGGTCTGCCGAGAGCTCGGAGGGCCCCTTACTAATGCTGGGCTGGCGGCTGCTATTCTTCAATCACAGAGGCGCCCCCCCCCATGAGACCCGGTCCAAAGGTCTGCTATAATTGTGGGAAGCCCGGTCATTTTAAAAAGGATTGTACAAATTTGAATTGAAAGGTAGAGACTCCCACTCTTTGTGACAGATGCGGCAAGGGATATCATAAAGCTAGTGCATGCCGTTCAGTAAGAGATATGAGGGGCAGACTCCTCCCCCCACTGGATAATCAGTCAGACGAGATGCCAAAAAACGGGACATCGGGCCCCCGGTTCCAGGGCCCTCAAAGATATGGGAACCGACTAGTCAGAACCCAGGAAGCCAACAGAAAGAGAAATCAGGAAATAACCCAGGAAGACCCACAAGGGTAGATTTGCATGCAGCCTCCAACTTCTTACTAATGCCACAAATGAATATTCAGCCAATTCCGGTGGAGCCTATAACACCCTTGCTTCCCGGAATCATGGGCATTATCCTCGGCTGAGGATCACTCACCCTGCAAGGTTTAATAGTGTACCCTGGGGTAGTGGATGGCCAGCATTCTCCTGAAATACAAGTCTTATGTTCTAACCCTAGAGGAGTTTTTTCTATTACAAAGGGAGATCGAATAGCCCAGTTGTTATTCCTCCCTGAGGTGGGAAGGGTCAATAAAATGGGAACAGAACAGATGGGCTCCTCAGGTAGTGATCTAGCTTACTTAATGATTCCCTTGAATGAAAGGCCTAAACTGCATTTAAAAGTAAAAGGAAAAGATTTTGAGGGTATTCTAGATACCGGGGCTGATAAGAGTATCATCTCCTCACACTGGTGGCCCAAAGCATGACCCACCATTGAGTCATCACATTCGTTACAAGGCCTAGGATATCAGTCTTGCCCCACAATCAGCTCCACAACCTTGACCTGGGAATTCCCCGAAGGACAGCAGGGAAAATTTATACCTTATGTTCTTCCTCTCCCCGTTAACCTCTGGGGAAGAGATGTCTTACAGGGTATGGGTCTCACCCTGTCAAAGGAACCTATTCTTACAAAACCATATTCAGCCCAGGCAAGAGACATGATGATTAAGATGGGCTACAGGGAAGGAAAAGGACTGGGAAAGTTAAAACAGGGCAGGGTGGAGCCTATATCCCCTAGTAGAAAACAAGATAAAAAAGGGCTGGGTTTTTTCTAGGGGCCGTTGGGGTAGTACAGCCTATACCGTGGAAAACAGAGGACCCAGTGTGGGTTCCCCAATGGCCTTTATCCTCTGAAAAACTAGAAGTTGTAACAAAATTGGTAAAGGAACAATTAGATCTCGATCATATTGAGTCTTCTACCTCACCTTGGAATACTCCCATCTTTGTGATCAAAAAGAAGTCGGGAAAATGGAGATTACTCCATGACCTCAGAGCTATTAATGAACAGATGAAATTGTTGGGCCCAGTCCAGAGGGGCCTTCCTGTGCTCTCTGCTCTCCCTTGTGGCTGGAAGCTCCTCATTATAGATATTAAAGATTGCTTTTTCTCCATACCCTTGTGTACTAAAGATAGGCCTAGATTTGCTTTTACTGTTCCTTCCATTAATCATATGGAACCAAGACAAGAGGTATCAATGGAAAGTCTTACCCCAGGGCATGGCCAATAGCCCCACCATGTGTCAAATTTTTGTTCAAACAGCCTTGGGACCACTAAGACAATGGTTTCCCACCTTACTTATCATCCATTATATGGATGACATACTTTTGTCACATAAAGAGTTAAAAATATTACAAGAAGCCTACTCCTGTTTGATACAAACTTTGGCACAATGGGGGTTACAAATAGCAGTGGAGAAGGTTCAGATCTCTGAAGTGGGCACCTTCTTGGGGACTGTTATTTCTCCTACCAATATAATTCCCCCAAAATTGGAAATCTGTAGAGACCATCTGCACACCCTCAATGATTTTCAGAAATTATTGGGAGATATAAATTGGCTCAGACCCTTTTTGAAAATTTCTTCAGCTGAGTTGAAACCTTTATTTAATGTTTTAGAAGGAGACACCCATATCTCCTCTCCTAGGGCCCTTACTCCTGCCGCAAGTCAGGCCTTAAAGAAGGTAGAGGATGCCTTGCAAAGAGCTCAGCTGCAGCGCATTGATAAATCACAACCTTTTATCCTGTGTGTTATGAAAACCATTCGGCTGCCAACTGCCGTGTTGTGGCAGAAAGGGCCCTTATTATGGGTTCATCCAAAAGCCTCTCCTGCCAAAATTATAGACTGGTATCCCAATGCAATTGCCCAGCTTGCACTTCATGGAATAAAGGCGGCCATTACTCATTTTGGACGAGAGCCTAACTCTCTCATTACACCTTATACTGCTGCGCAAATACAAGTTCTGGCTGCCACCTCTAATGATTGGGCAATCTTGGTTACCTCCTTTTCAGGACAGATTGATAATCATTATCTTAAACATCCTGTTTTACAATTTGCCTTGAGTCAGGCTATAGTATTTCCACAAATTACAGCAAGGCAACCTCTTAAGGATGGGATTGTTGTATATACAGATGGGTCAAAGACTGGTCTGGGTGCTTATGTAGTAAATAATAAAGTGGTGTCAAAACAGTTCAGTGAAACATCACCTCAACTTGTAGAATGTTTGGTGGTACTGGAGGTCCTTAAAACCTTTCCAGGGCCTCTTAACATTGTGTCAGATTACTTTTACGTGGTTAACGCAATTAATCTTCTTGAAGTGACTGGAATCAAAAAGCCCTCTAGCAGAGTTCATGGCACCTTTCAACAAACACAGCTTGTTTTGTTGAATAGAAAATCTCCTATGTATATTACTCATATCAGAGCCCATTCAGGACTCCCTGGCCCTATGACTTTGGGAAATGAGCTAGCAGATAAAGCTACCAAGCTCATGGCGGTTGCATTATCATCTCAAACAGAAGCAGCAAGGGAGTTCCACAAACATTTTCATGTGACTGCTGAGACCTTGCGTCGCCGTTACTCACTTACCAGAAAAGAAGCCAGGGAGATTGTTATTCAATGCCAAAATTGCTGTGAATTCTTGCCTGCTCCTCATGTGGGAATAAACCCACGTGGCATAAGGCCTTTACAGGTCTGGCAAATGGATGTTACTCATATCCCTTCCTTTGGAAGGCTTCAATACTTACATGTCTCTATTGATGCATGTTCTGGTATCATTGTTGCCACAACTCTAACAGGTGAAAAAGCCTCACATGTGATCCAACATTGTCTGGAAGCATGGAGTGCCTGGGGGAAACCCAAACTCCTCAAAACAGACAATGGACCAGCTTATACCTCTCAAAAATTTCAACAGTTCTGTCACCAAATGGCAGTAACTCACTTGACTGGACTTCTATACAACCCTCAAGGACAAGGCATTGTAGAACGTGCCCATCTCACGCTTAAATCATATTTAATAAAACAGAAAGGGGGAGTTGAGGAGGTTCTCCCCCCAGTACCAAGAGTAGCTGTTTCCATGGCACTCTTTACCCTTAATTTTTTGAATCTTGATGCTCAAGGCCACACTGCGGCTGAGTGTCATTGTATAGAGCCTGACAGGCCAAAAGAAATGGTAAAATGGAAAGATGTGCTAACAGGAAAATGGAAAGGCCTGGATCCTATTTTGATAAGATCCTGGGGAGCTGTTTGTGTCTTCCCACAGGAGGACGAGAATCCCTTCTGGGTACCAAAGAGACTGACCCGCAAGATCTTTGAACATGAAAAACCGATGCTGTCAAAGTCTACAGTTGATCATCATGATGAAGATGTTGATAAGCCTGAGGATGGTAAGAGGGACACCATGGTGGGGGATTATTACAACCTTCTCAATTCCCATGCTGGTGACCAATAAGTCTTTGGGCTTGGCCTATATCCCTTATCATGATCAGATTCAGAGCGTGCCCACCAATAACAGCTATCGCTTGTTAGGAAGTTTATGTTTTATATTTTACTTTCTCCCCAGATATTAGCACATATTATAATGATACCTTTATGGGATTTAATTTCACATACATGAATCCGAGAAAGGCAGATGCGAATCCATTTGACCAATGGCTCCTTTGTGGGGTCAACAGAAGTTGCACTGATCTGTCACCCCTTGTTATGCTAGGGAAGGGGGCCACCGCTAAGGGACAATTGTCATTTGACTGGATGGGGTACCCTTGGTGGATCCCTTGGTAAAAGAAAATCGGGGGGTAGCTTTAGTTGGCAATCTGCTAACACCAAGTATACTGAGTTTAAGAGCATCACCTTTGGATCTACTCCGGTCTGTGTATGGCCACCTTTTGTTTGGATTGTGAGCAATGATAGTTCTATCTGGAATGAGACCTTGACATGCACACCTAATACCTGCTTTTTTGTTCTCTGCTGGAATGCTACAATGTTCCCTTTTGCCATGGTTACCCACTTGCCGAGATTTGTTCCTGTGCCAGTAGAGGCACCCAACACTTTAGCCCATTTTAGAATTAGGAGAGATTTTGGAATTTCTGCCATTATAGTGGGCATTATTGCAGAGGCCGCTGTAATAGGATCAGTTACGGCCTCTGCCCTTGCATTATCCTCCTCGGTGCAGGCGGCAGATTCTATAAACCAACTGTCTGCATCAGTCACTCCAGCATTGGATGTACAAGCCTCCGCCAATTCGCAAATCATGGGGGGATTGATGCTAGTGAATCAGAGGACTGACCTGGTTCAAGAGCAAGTTGATATTTTATGGCAGTTAGCTCAATTGGGATGCGAACAGAAGATGCCTGGGTTATGTATAACATCCATACCTTATGATAATTATACCCGCACCGATAATTTGTCAAAAGTTTTTTCTCAGTTTTTATTGCAGAATTGGACCCTAGAATTCGAAGAAATGCTTCGTCAATTGCGCTTTGCCATAATTGAGGTGAATTTGACCCACCTTGATTTATTCTTGACCGAGGGATTGTTGTCATGGATCCATTCAGCCGTCTCCTTCTTCAAAGAGTGGGTGGGGGTTGGCCTGTTCGGAGCTGCACTCTGCTGTGGGGGTGTGTTACTCCTCTGGTTGGTTTGCAAGTTTAAGGCACAAACGAAAAGAGACAAGGTGGTTGTCACCCAGGCACTCACGGCACTAGAACAAGGTGCCTCCCCCAGATATTTGGCTCTCTACGCTTAGGCAATAGATCGCTGGCCGCTCAGCTCTTGCACCCCAAGAGGCTGCCCTCACTGCACTGGGTAGAGTGAGCGTGCTTCAGCAGCCCAGGAGAGTTGCATGGTTAAGCACTGCAGCAGAATGGCCCTGCGGTGTTAAATGGGCCTATTCTGGGGAGATATGTCATCTTGCATGAAGGTTGAGTGCCTAAAATAACCTTCCCCCAGGAAAAAATGGCACAGAGAGAGTTGTAGGCTGTATCAGCCCTTGCACATCATTGGGGCGTTGCCCATTGCACGCGATAGGGTGATCTTGCCTTACTCTAATTTGCTTACTGGGGATTTGACCTCTATCTCTGCTCTCAGCATTGGGTGGTCTATTGCTTGATGATTAAAAGAAAAGGGGGAGATGTGAGGAGCCGCCCTCATATTTGCCATTGCAAGATGGCACTGACATCCGCTCAACCAACTGACAAACAGGTGGTTTGCGCATGTGCTAGGACGTTTTTTTCATTCCTTGTGCACTGTCTCACCTGTGACACAATACCGGTCGATGGGCTACAGCCAACCGTTGGGTGCCACTTCCTAGGCGGGGAGCAGTTTCATATATAAGGGCTGGGATTTTGCCCCCTCGGAGTCCTCTTCATCTGTAAGCTTATGCTCTCCTTCTCAAGACGCATAAAAGGTTTACTGCAGAAGGATCCTGTGTGTGCCGCTTCGTTCCTGCTGGCGGGAGGTTGTGCGGGACATGTCTAAGTGTGTGTGTGTGTGTGTGTGTGTGTGTGTGTGTGTGTGTATGTATGTATGCATGTATGCATATATGTATGTATGTATGTATGTATGTATGTATGTACGTACTTGTACATGAGTGCAGTTGCTCTGAAGACAGCCTCACATCCTCTGGGGATGGAGCTGCAGGGAGTTGAAAGCCACACTTATGCATTCTGAAAACTCAGCTTGGGTTTGCTAGAACAACAGTATGCATAATGTTTTGGGAAATTATTATAAAACAATCCAAACTATTGCAGGCTTGGCACCAGGCAGTGGTCTTTGTCTGTTCCCAGCCCAGTACATAGCCTGAGACTGAGACAGCACATTTTCCCTAGCCAATGCCTCTCCTACCATTGCTGACTCTGCCTCTCTAGAACTCAGAGATAGCTCTCTTGGTTCCTGTGGGCACCTGTGGGTATTATCTCACAAGACTGTGCTCCACTGTGGTTAGGTCTCTAGGTCCCCATGGCTAGGTGCTGACAAACTGCTCTGCACTCCCAAATTTCTGTGGCTAGCTGGGAGCACACTTTAATCAAATCACACCCCACTGTGGTTACCTTTCCCCTGAAGCTCAGTTGACTCTGTGTGAAATAAAAAACATCGAACAATCTTAGTTTAGAATTAATAGATAACACAATCACTGGTCATGGAATCTATTATCCTAAACTCATCAACTATTCTATGTTAGAAATCTTGTGGTGGCAGATTCTGGTGGATTCTGCCACCAGACCTAACAGTTCCTGGTCTACATGGTGCCTCTATCTCTTCTGCCTCACTGTCAAAAACGGGTATTGATTTTTCCTGCATTCCCTCTTCCTCTCTTGGACCCAGAAAGCCCTCCTCCTCCTCACCCAGTGATTGGCTTCTTTTCATCTTTATTATCCAATCAATTAATTAGGGGAAAATTCCAACATATATTTATATCTCTATCTCTATCTCTAACTCTATCTCTATCTCTAGATATGTCACTCTACAGTATATGATTAAATTTACCTTCTTTGAAAACTATCTCATCATCACATACATGCCATGTAATTGAAGTTCATCATAACTCTTGAATTTTTTCTGATTCTTTTTCATTTGTATGTATAAACTACAACACTCTGATAATATTGGGGATATTTCATAACTATACAAATGAGATTTCTTTGTGTGAATTAGCGGAGTATCAATCTAACCCTAATCCTACTTCTCTGCTGGTAAGATTTTCTTTTTTTTTTTTTTTTTTTCTTTCATTTTTTTTGAGACAAAGTCTCAAGTAGCCCAAATGCTGGTCTTGTATACACTGTGTGATTAAAGATGGTCCTAATTTCACAATCCTGTTTTATCCTCCAAGTACTTAGATTACACATACACTAGCAGGCCCCACTTATACAATGATGAACATGGAATTCAGGACTTCATGTGGGCTATGCAAGCTGAGCTCCATTCCAGTCTGTCATTAGAAGAAAGACTCATATGTCCAGACTCATATGCCTTTGCTGATGCCCTTGTTATTTCTTGGCACTGCCTACTTCTTTCATCACACATACATGATTAAAGGGCTGTCTGAACATCAATGATTATTGATAAATGATTAAAATATCTTCCAATCCCCAGGAAATTGGTTTCCAAACCCAGGAAATTGGTTTCCAAGACAATGTAAAGTATAATTGCTATTGGTATTTTTCTTCCTTGGAAACAAAGTTGCAAGGATAACCTAAAAGGATTACATAGAGAACCAGAAAATATCATGAAAAAATATAAGAAAATGAAAAATGAGAAGATACAATAGAAGCATAAAGAGAGAAAGGTGGGAGAGAGAATGAAGAAAACCCCTCAAGGTATATAATATTTTTACTCTTGTATTAGTTTCTCTTCTATTGCTGTTCTGAAATACTCTGACCAAAATAATATATGGAAGATAAGGTGTAATTTGGATTATAGTTTGAGATGGTACTATTCATCATTTTGGAAAAGGCAAAGAAGCAGGGGCATGAGGCTAGCTGACACACTGTATAAGCGATGTAGAAACTGGGAGCAAATGAAATTGGTCCAGCCTATAAAATCCTCACAGATAAGTATTTCCTCTAGCATAGCTCCATCTCACAAAGGTTCCAGAATTATCCTGAGCAGCAAAACCACATAGGAACATGTGCACCTCTGAAGATGTTTGACATTCAAGTCAAATAATTTAATTTTTTTTGTTCTAGTCTTATTTTTAACCTTTTAAAAAAAGATTTATTTATGTATATGAGCATGCTGTTGCTGACATACCAGAAGACAGCATGGGATCCAATTACAGATGCTTGTAAACCCCTGTGTGGTTGCTGAAAATTGAACTCATGAAGTCTAGAACAGTAGCTAATGCTTTTAACCATTGAGCCATCTCTTCAGCCCCTATTACTTTTAGATAATCCCTGAAAGGGATCCCCCTACTGCCCAGGAACCCCCTATCCCATCTCCCCTTCTCCTGTTTCTATGAGGATGTGCCCCCACCTACCCTTCAACTCCCACCTCCCCACCCTCTCATTCCCCCCCACACTCAGTGTTCAGCCTTCATGGGACCAAGGATCTCCTCTCCCACCTGTGCCCACAAGGCCAACCTCCCCTACATAAACAGAGGGAGTCATGGGTCCCTCCCTATGTGCTCCCAGGCTGGTGGTTTTGACCTTGTGGAGCTCTGGTTGTTACTCTGTAACTCTGTATTGTTACTCTCCTCATGGGGCCACAAACCCTTTCAGCTCATTCAGTCTTTTCTCTAACTCCTCCATTGGGAACCCCTTGATCACATCAGTGGTTAGCTGTGAGCATCTACCTCTGAATATGTCAGACTCTGACAGACCTCTAAAGAGCTATATCAGGCTCTTGTCAGCATGCACTTCCTGACATCCACATCAGTGTCTACTTTTAGTGACTGCACATGGGATGGATACCCAGGTAGAATGGTCTCCAGACTACCCCTCCTTCAGGTTCTGTCCCACACTTTGTCTCAATATTTGCTCCCTTGAGTTTTTGTTACTCCTTCTAAGTAGGACCGAGGCATCCACACTTGGTCTTCCTTCTTCATGTGGTCTGTGAGTTGAATCTCAGAGATTTCAAGCTTTTGGGCTAATATCCACTTATCAGTGAGTAAATACTCTGTGTGTTCTTTTGTGATTGTGTTACTTCTAATGACAGAAACCTATCAACCATGATTGAATTCCAGACATATAGATTGACCTGTTCCTACTGAAGTTTGAACTGACTCAGAAGAGTGATGGCTGAGTTAGAAAAACATTTGCCTCATAAAAATGAGGAACTGATTCCCTTCCTCAGAACATCATTCTAGTTTGCATTTTGTTGCTATGATAAATATCATGACCAAAGCCCATTGAGGAGGAAAGTTTATTTCCTTTCATTCTTCCAAGTAGCTGTCCTCACTGAAAGAAGCAAAGTAAGGAATGTAAGGAGATCTTATAGAAATGCACTGCTTACTGGCTTGTTTTTCATGACTTGATCAGTTTTCCTTTTTCATTCACAAAGGACTACTTACCTACAGCTGACAATGCTCACAGTGGCCCCTCACATACCTATAGGTAACAATGCTCACAGTGGGATGACCCCTCACATACCAATCATTAATCAAGAAAATGTCCCCAAAGACTTCCTATAAGCCAATCTGTTGGATGCATTTTCTCAATTTAGGGTCCCTTTTCCTAGATGACTCAGTTTGTGTCATGTTGACAATAAATAAAATCAAACAAAATAAAATGACCAACACACTGATGTTCAAAGAAAGCCTTGTGTATAAGCAAGCATTTAAAACACCATGCTGGGGAGACACAAGTATTCCTCAAGTCTGGAAGAAAGACATTGTCTTTAAAAGTACAGTGGGAAGAGCCTTCAGAACAACATTCTGACGCTCTTGTATGCACGTGCATGTATATGCATACACACTCATATCAAAACCAATGTTTTGAGATATTTTATCACATTTTTATTCTTTATTATTTATCTATGTCTGTGGTGTGTGCCTGTTATTACTCATTTGTGGATGTCAGATTATAATAGTCCATGCTTTCCTTCCACCATTTGGATCCTAGGGATCAACCCAGACTAGCAGGCTTATTGGCAAGTGATTTGCATATTTAACCTATCGAACCAACCCTCAAATGAATATTTCAAAATAAAGATATTTAACCAGAAAATTAAAATTCTTTCATTTGATATTTTTATATTTTTCATTTTCTTAGTAAGACTTTGTATTTGTTACTAAGACATTCTGCTTCTTTATTCACCTGTTATATTTGATTTTTTGAGACAGTTTTTATTGTAAAGGCTGCTTTAAAATTCGCCAGATGATTCTAACATTCCCATCTTTGCAATGAAGACTACCATCAACAGTCTCTTTTGAATTCAATTAGAAATTACATAACAAGAGATACTTTTAAGGAAAAACTAATGTTTTAGTCATTATGTTATGTAAATAATAATATAATAATATATGTAATGTAAATCATATTTAAAGCTTCCACTTTAAATGAATTCTTTTGACTCAGGCTAAATGGGATACACAGGTTTAGCCTCAATAGCCCTATATAGGGGATATAAATTAAGATTTCACTGAGCAGTGGTGGCACTTGCCTTTAATCCCAGCACATGGGAGGCAAAAACTCATTGCTAACCCCTCTGTGACCTCCCAGTCACTTTCAGTGGAAGTTCTGGGATACTGTCTATTTAGGTTTTACTGCTGTGAACAGACACAATGACCAAGACAACTTTTATAAGGACAACATTTAATTGGGGTGGCATACAGGTTCAGAGATTCTATTTTCTTAGAGGTGGAAGCATAGCAGTGTTTTACATATTTATCTGAAGGCCTTTAAGAGAAGAGTGGTATTCAGACAGCTAAGATGAGGGTCTTAAAGTCTGAACCCACAGTGATATACCTACTCCAACATGGTTACACCTACTCAAACAAGGCTACACCTATTCTTACAAGGCCATGCTTCCTAATGGTGCCACTCCGTGGACCAAGCATATAAACTATCATAGCTGCCCATGTTAACAGTCAACTGTAAAGTGAATCCTTACTTTCCATATGACCATATTGACATCATCTCTGCAGTAAAATGACAGCTTCATCATTTCTCTTGAGTGAGCTAACATGCCTATGTCTTCATCAAGTCTTTATGGATAACACAAGTAAAAATGTAGTAGTGTCCATAAAGAAAGAATTTTTCAATTCCTGAGATTAGTTTTTCTAATTTCAGATATACTTTCCCTATTTTTCCCTGAAAGTATGAGAATAAGACTTTGGGACATGTTGGCGCAGCCAGGCTAAGAGGAAATGGGTCTACAGTAATTCTGTACTATTTACTTTTGATAGGCACTTGTCTTTCACTGATCTGTGTGATGTTGTGCCCTTTGCTAATCTATGACTACATGAATGATCCAAAGAACAACAATTTTCTTTGTAATCTAATAATTCAACTGTCTGGATAAACTACACTATTTAAATAACCTAGTAGGTACCTTTGCTTGATAAACGTAACTTGTAGTAGATATTTTGTGTTTAGGAGTTTGCTGTTGCTGCATCACTTAAAAATTAATATTGGATTCTAGTAAATATATATATCAAGCATGTTTGAGGAAATTCATATTTGGATAAACAATTTCAGCTTTTTAAAAGATGTATACCATGTTACTGAATCCTTTAATTTGGAGTATTTATGATGGTGTTAAGAAGATAGTAGTCCCTGACTAGTTCCTGAATTCTGAGTAATAACACTTAACCATCACTAGACCGCATTTAAGATTCATATAAAATTTCCCACTTGCTCATGAAAATGTAGAGTATCCATCTTACTTGGGTAATCATCGGCTTTCCAATGATATTAGTAATTGCTAAAACAGGGGATGCCAGTAATTTGAATGGAAATGGTCCCCCTCTGGGCGCATATGTTTGAATTCTTGATCTCCAGTTGATGAAACATTTGGGGAAAGATTAGGTGATGTGGCCTTGGACACCTGTGTCAGACCTAGTGCCATTCCAGTGGAGTCTCTCTGTTTCATGGCTGTGAACCAAGATGTGAACTCTCAACTGTTCTTTCACTCTGCCCTTTGCTCATAATAGATCTGAGACAAGGAAAGTCTAGCTATGCCTTAGGTAGAAATTTTTGTGCTCCCTAAGACTATATCCTCAAAGAGAGGTTCTATATACACCATTCTAGAAAAATATATTTTGTTAAAAATTGAAAAGAAAGAACACAGGATTTTAAAAAGCTGACAAAATTATCCATTCAGAATAAGCATTAGATGAAGGGGTCTCACTCTGTGAATGGATATAATCAGGTCTGAGGAGGGAGAACATTAGATATAAAGCCTTATAGAACATACAGCATGGGGGTGGGTTACTATGAAGGGAGAGCCTTCTTTTTCAATCATGAGCCAGGCAGGCACCCAGTGTATATTAGGGTATAAAGGAAAAGGCTTTTCATTCAATCACCTGAAAAAAGTTCAGAATTGCTCCTAGGCTTTTACAGAACTGTGTGTGTGTGTATGTGTATGTGTGTGTGTGTATGTGTGTGTGTTAGAGAGAGACAGAGAGAGAGAGAGAGAGAGAGAGAGAGAGAGAGAGAGACAGAGGTGGTATGTCTCTCTGCTTCTAATTAAGTATTCTAGTTCAGCTTAGTGACCCAGCCTGCATACCTAAAGTTAAGGCAGGAATGCACTAAGGTCATAGATAATTGTTGCTTCCTTTTTCCA